>NC_073233.2:88066893-88369924 GCF_029281585.2 Gorilla gorilla gorilla | reverse complement strand
ATGTGTGTATGTGTATACCTTACTTTTGACTCTCACATACTGATGATATATTGTAATGATTCAATGAGTTCTATTCACCTGTTGCTACCTGGAATCCCCATGCTCACCTGAGAATTACTGTCAGCAGATGCTAGACACCCCAGTACAGTTATTGATACAGATCATAAAATGGCGGGTTCTTCACAATCTTGGTCTGTTTCTCTTGTAAGCCACCAGGTACCTACCATTGCATCTGTCACTCAAGCATCCAATGAATGGTTGAGAATGAAGAAGGTAGTTGAGAAATGTAAGGGAAGCAATACTTATTAACCTGCTGGGATGTGATAGAAAACTGGGACATTGAAAGTTAAACAGCATATCCCAGATCAAAAGGCCAGTGGAGCTGCAATTTTAACTCAGGACTCAGATGGAAAAAAAAAGGCATCCAGGAATTTTTATAAAATAAAAACATTATTAATGGGCTGTATGATGTAGTGGCTCACCAAATTCACACAACTATTACCTATTCTAATAGATGTACAACATCCAGATGATAGAATACTGTGTATTATATTTTTAATTTTGGTAAGATCACATCTGAAATATTGGAGTTAATTTGGGTAACTATATTTATGAAATATAGAATCTGAATATACTGAGAAAAATGCTCAAATGCCTTCAATACCTCTATATCAAGTCAAGGTATTGAAACAATCTTAGGAAGAATTTTCTTATGAAGTGTTGTGCCTTAGTCCATTAACAGAATACCAGAGACTGGGTAATTTATAGAGCAAGAGATTTATTTTTTATAATTCTGGAGGCTGAGAAGTCTGTCATTAAGGGGATGATATCTAGAAAGGGCCTTCTTGCTGTGATCCCATGGTGAAAAGCAGAAAGGCAAAATAGCACAGGTACCTGAGAGAGAGAAGAAAGGAGACTGGAACATATCCTTTGGTTAGAAACCCTCTCCCACAATAATGACAATAATTTATTCATGAGGGAAGAGCCCTCACAACCTGTTCACTTCTTAAAAGGCTCACCTCTCAACACTTGCTCTGGGGATTCAGTTTCTAATGCATGATGATTGGCAGACATTTAAACCATAGCAGCTTGCAATCTCAGACACATTTTAAGTAAAAAATCTTGCTTCCAGTGTTTCTTTAATGACTTTCCTGAGGTAGAGGAGATGATTCTGGAGGAAACAACCATCTTCTATTAAGTCCAGGAAGAAGGCATGAGGACTAGTGAGAAGTTGTTTTAGGGAGGCTAATTACAGATTTATATCTGCTAGAATTTTATAAAAACTCTAAATATTAGCCGGGGGCAGTGGCTCACACCTGTAATCCCAGCACTTTTGGAGGCTGAGTCAGATAGATCACTTGAGATCAGGAGTTGAAGACTAGCCTGGTGAACATGCTGAAACCCGTCTCTACTAAAAATACAAAACATTAGCCTGGCATGGTGGCGGGCGCCTGTAATCCCTGCAACTAGGGAGGCTGAGGCAGGAGAATTGCTTGAACCCAGGAGGCAGAGGTTGCAGTGAGTTGAGATCGTGACATTGCACTCCAGCCTGGGCAACAGAGCAAGACTCCATCTAAAAAAAAAAAAAAAAAGTCCTCTAAATATCGGACAACAGAAGGGAAAAGGAGAGAAAAAAACTAACATTCTCTTTTTCAAAACAAAATGTTGTGTTAAAACAGTCTTGTGAAAAAAAAATCAGGTCATATCCATCTCAATAGGGGAAATTAATGCTCAATTTTATTTTAGAGTACAGATAGTATCAGAGATGAACATTAACCCAGGTCTGTGTGGCTCCATGCTTATATTCTTGATTTCTAAGCATTAGCTCCCAAAACATATTTAAGTAGAAATTATTCAGACGGTTATCAGGGATGAGTTGGAAAGGGCCTTACATTGGGAAGCAGGTTGGTCTTTGTGACATCTTAGTCTCCAATTTCTGTTTCTTTAAATTTATGATGCAACTGGATGACATATATATAATAGACAAGGCTTAATATGAAAATTGGTGCTGAAAATACAGTTTGAGAGGTTTTCATCTACCTTTGTTCTCTCTGTATAGCTCTGTAAATGACTGGTGTTCGGATCCAGTGAGGGTATATACACCATGGACAAAATGTTTGAAAGTGCTCCCTCCAACCTTATTATAACATGGTTCTCGGCAGTTAAGCCACATGCCAACTCCACAGTGCTTTTCTTGGTGTGAAGGTAATTAGTCTGGGATTAATTACAGAATTTTTCTAGCTTTATTATACAAATGCTCAGAGACAGTCTATTTTTTTGGATGCAGTATACAAGACTGACTACATACAAATGTGCAGCATTGTTTGCAGGCATGAATCCGTATAGATGAATAAACTTCCAAAAGGCTGAATGGCAAAGTCTGCTTACTTGGTCCTTCCACCCCTACCTTCTATTCTTTCCCCCAAAAATGTGGGCATATAAAAATAAGTACTATATTTCTTAGATTCACCATGGACCAATTGGCCAAATTATTTGTGTGTCAGAAATTTATGGGTGTACTGAGATTTTCCAAAACTGTAAATTCCCTTCTCTGAAATATCTAATACTACTTAGCATTCTCTTTTTAGACTTTTTTCATTGTTTCTCAAAATATATCAATTTGCTTTTCTTTTGTCTCATGTAACAGAAAAGTGAAACTGACTCAAATAATGAGAACACTGTCTGTCATATAATTCTCAGGTTATGAGAAGTGTAGAGGTAGGAACACAACCAGTGACAATTATATCAGATGTCTGGCTCTGTTTCCCTGGATTCTCTTCGTTCTGTTCTTCTCAACGTCAACTTTTTCTTCAGAGCAGCTCAGATGTCCACGGAATGGCTACCAACTGTAACTGGGGCAATATGTTTCTTGGTTCACATGCAGGGTGAAGAAGAGGAAAATTCCCAGTGCATGCCATGAGTTCTTATTTTCAGTTTTATAGGACCATCCTAGGTCGCTGGACTAATAAGAGTGTCTAGAGAAATGTCTCTCCTGATTTGGAATGATCTAGAATAATTAGAATTCACTTTTGAAGCTGTGAGTAGATTAAGGTTCCTCTACTTCACGTGAGAAGGGCAGAGTGGATACCTGAACATCATTAATGTCCTGTTGGGAAGCAAGAAAACGTAATGCATCCTGCACAGGCGACCAGCAGTGTCCTTTATGCGAGGTAACAAACTCTGCTAGTACCTAATCAGTCTCCTATGGTCTTTTCTCCTTTCACCGATTCTTCAGTGTTGGTGTTCCCAGGGTTCTGTTCTTGGACTTCTGTTTTTATTCTTGTGATCATTGCTGGATTTTCATAATATATAGTGGACACATTATATCATAGATATGTATCATGTACAGTGATTCAGGGAACAGACTCTGGAGACAGGCAACCTGAATTTGAATCTCAGTTTGATCACTTGATGCCTACGTCATGTTAAGCAATCTCTTAAGTTTTCTGAGACTAATTTTTTTCAAAGGAAAAATTGGGATAATTTCCTATCTCATAAGGCAAAGTTTTTTTTTTAAAGATAACAAAATATGTAATGTGCTTAGAATATTTCTGTCCCTGTTAAAAAAGCCTCCTTATGATGCTTCACCCTCAAGAAATGTAGATATGAGCAAAGGAGGGAGTAAGAGAAAAGAAAAAAGGCATCACACCCTGTTTAACCATTTCAGGTTCAGAAGGACAGTAATGATTAATGTCTTAACCAAGAAAGAACCTGGTTCCTTTATGCTCATTCTTTTAAAGGAGGAAATCAACATTTATTATGCTCTTCATATATGCCAGACACTGCTAAGAATGCTTTAAATTCACCTTCTATGGTTTACTCTAAACCATATGAAGAAGCATTATCTTCATTATTTTACAAAAGAAGATCCTAGGCTTAGAGAACATGAATATCTTGCCAAAGGTCAGTAAATGGTAAATCAGGATTTGAAACCTGCTTACTCTAACTTTGTTTGCTCACTTTTACCTATTCCCTAAAACTTAGTTTAATCGTTGTTTTCACCATAAAGCCTTTTCCATCTGCTTCAAAAGGGTTCTGCAATTTGCGTCTTTGTTTGCTAAGGACTCTGCTTGCTGCTTATAATATTGTTGATCACATCATACTGTCATTGATTACTTGTGTGTGTCCCCTCACACACTTTTACCTTCTGTCATAGTCTCAGGCCATAGCATCAACTTCAATGAGCATTTGCTGAATGACCAAATAAATTAATGGTCAGACATGAGTGTATTCAAGCCCTATAATATTTTTTCTTTTATAACACTCAGATGTTTGGTCTTCCCTTTAGAAAAATACACCGAATTGGGAGAGAATAATGTCTTGGTATATATTCTGGAGATGATTCTAGTAGGCCAGGGATCCAAAGGACCTCAGCCCTTACCCTCTTCTCATCCATGCCTGGGATGTTGCAGATGGGCCAACTGAAGGACCAAAAGAAGTGACTGGCACAAGCTCCCTGATGAATCCCAGCTGGAGATAAGCCACATATCCATTTTGTAACTCATGGTTCAAAACACTTGCACTCAAACTAAGACCTTCCTTTTAAACATTCTTCATGGCAGACACATCTAGTTACACCACTTTGTCAGATTATTTGGTTTTTCTTTGTAAAGCAGAAGAAAACCTTCTAGAAAGTCAAATTATAATAATAGAATAAAATATGTATATGTGTGTCTGTGTATTAAAATTTAACACAAATTCCCTTTAGCTATTTTTTTAGCTAATTTTAGTCACACCTTTAGCTATTTTTAGCTACCCCTTTCACTATTTTTTTTTCTATTTGAAACCATTTTTTAATTTCGTTGTTACTATTACTAAATATGTACATTTGAGGAGCATGTATGTTATGTACACTTAGATAAGATTAATTTAAAATTGGGCCAAAGTTTCAGGCATTTTATGGGACTGTGGGAGATGGGCTTAACTAAAAGGTTTGTGATTATTTTTGAATTAATTTACAGTATACAGAAAAATGGGGTAACAAGGCAATTTTGATTTTCATGGTAAGAAAGCAAACACTCTCTAAATATCTCTGGCAGCTTTCTTTGTGAGGTGGGTAAGGAACACTTCTTAAACAAAAATGTTTGTGGATTTATTTTATTCCTTATATGTTGGATTATTCATATATTTATTAAAATAAAGCAACTTAGATGATTAAGTCATTTTTTATCAAATATTTGCTGAATACTTCCAGGCGTTAAGCGTTGCGCTGAGTAAAATCTTGTATGAGTCTTAGTCCTCATTCCCAAGGGAGTTTGTCATCTAGTAATACCAACTGTATGGATTGCAGACTACAGTTTGTAAAGGTTGTTGTTATTGTTACTTTTATGTGCATCAGAACATGCTATTTATAACAGTCTGATGAGCTAGGCTACGTAGGTGTTGTAAATATTTTTCATTTTACAAATTAAACGAATGGAAATTTAAGTGTCACCATTTTCCTGGGTCCTTGCAATCTCCCAGGCTAGAAATGAAGAAAGATCACCAGACGCTGCAGCAAAGAGAAAGAGAAGGATTTTATTTAGCTTGTGCACAAGGAAGTCAGTACTGCAAAAGCAAAAGGGCAGACTTCTCCCTTAGGATAGTAGGTGCATTAGTTTTATAGGGCCTTTCTACAGAGATGGGTTTCATCAGCACATGTACAGGAGGGATTTTTCTAGTGCTCCTGCAGTGGCTTTACATGCTTCCTTATATATTGCATATAACAGTAACATTTTAAGTCTCTACCCCGTGCATGATTTTTAGGATTAAAATGAGGAAGGGGTAACTATAAGTTGACATTTATAACTGTGCATGTGGTGTCCCAAGAAGTCCCCGTCTCCATAAAGCAGGAACTTGTGGGTAAGAGCTTCTTGGGTCATTATTTATTTATTTATTTATTTATTTATTTATTTATTGCTGATTGGCTGGAAGACAGATAAGCTACAGATCGAGTGAGAAGTTTTTTATTTCCTTTTTCACAAGACCACATCAAAATAGGAAATTGGCCAGCCTGCCTGTCTTACAAGGATTTTAAGTGAATTGGCCCCATGCATGATAGTTTAATGATATTGAGATTTGAACCCAAAGGACCTAGCTTCAATGTGTAGTAGGTTTATCACTACCATGTGCATCAAGCAGTCGTAATGAAGGAATCTGTAATACTTTTCTATTTCTTATTTTATGAAACTGGAACCTCAACCCATCTTATTAGTATCAGTGGTTGAAAGCTAAAAAATAAAACTCACTAGATAATTCATTTTGATTATAAAGCATCTTATTTATGATAGCATTGAAACTTCTATTTTACATATTAGTTACTACATTGGATTATACCTCTAAGGTTTTGTTTTACTGGTGTTGCTATCCTTACTGCCCCCGCCGCACAACTCCAAAATAAAACAGAACACAAAGCAAAACAAAACATCGCTCCTGGAGGCTTAACACCTGGTGCTTATACAATAACAATGTGTAAGTTGTATCTCTGTCTAAGAGGCAGTTTGTGAAGTGGTTAGAAAAACAAGCTTGGGTACCTGGGTTCAAACCCTACCTCTAGCACTAGAAAACTTATCTGTGACTTTGATCAAATTTCTTAGTTTCTCTGTGAGTCAGTGTCCCTGTCAAAAGTAGGGATGTGTATAATTATGCCATAGGGATATGGCACTGATTCAATAACAAGGTATCCTGAAACAGCCCACTGCCAGGTACTTAGTAAAATTTCTGTCCGTGATAGTTTCTGCCAAGAAGATTGTATAGCTGCTGCTACCCATCTCCCCCTGCTTTTAGGATAATGTCCCAATTCTTGGAGAAACAGTAAGATGGGCTCCCAAATGTCTACACAACTTCTCTCACTTTGCCTTTGCCTTTGCCTATTCCCCCACGCTTGCCTAGACTCTAGCTTCAACCAGTCTAAATTTCTTTCACTTCTTCCTGTTTCTCTTTCTTCTTCCTGGTGATCTCCAGCTCTTGTGATTTTTCCTGCGATTACAGAAAAATCTCTTGGGGAATATGGATAAAATATAGATTCCCCAGTAACCTACATCCTTTTAGGTTTGATGTGGGCCCAAACAATTTGCATTTTTAACAAGCACTCCTGGGTGACTTTGCTGTAGGTGGCCCACCATTCGCATTTTGAGGAACTCAGCCTTAGCACATTTGCGTGCATATTTCCTTTTGCAGTTTGCATACCACTCCTACTTCCTGTCCTCAGGTCTTTCTGGTCAGGACCCAACATTGCTGTTTCTATCACTCTGTGAACTGCAACTCACATGATGACTGGGACCTTGGAACCATCTTACTGTATTTCAACCCTGCCCTGAAACCTCACTACATCTCAAGTTCCTAAAAGCTGAAGAAAACTAAGATTTTTCTTCTGTACCACAAATCTTTCTGAGATGACTTGAAATGTCAAAGGAAACCCCCAAAACTATGTTCTCAGCATAACTATTAGAAAGATCTACCTGCCATTTCCTGGGAATTAAATGCTCACAACACTTCCTCCTTTATAGGAAGATGGAAGGTAACAAAAGAGTAAGAAAAAATATAATGTTCATATAAAAACTGCAAAAATGGGAAATTAGAGCAAGGCCCTCATGTACCAGAAGTGCTGCCTGGAAAGTCCAAGAGTAAATGGTAGTTTGGGCTTCAGGTCAGAGAGGAAGGTTCTCTTTTGTTTTGAAATTGACCATACATTAACCAAGCACAAAGAAAAAAATGTCAGTAAAGGATAGGAATAGATGAAAGGAGATAAAATAGGGAGGAATGCAAAGACAAAATATTTATTAAATGTCACTGTTACTATTACATTAATGTGTGTGCAAGTACAAGACCACCCCTGTGCAAGTTTGTACACACACACAAACACACACACAGCTTTAGAGGAAAGAAGCAATCTTCATGTTAGTATTTTTAGGTATCAATAAAGGTTGTTCTGGAATAGTAGCTATGTTCATGACTACCAGCAGAGCATTAATTTTCTTGCTAAAAACAGAATGAATGTGTTTAATGTGAAATTATTGCCGCTTACATTCTGTCACTGACCAAAAGCAAGGCCTCTTTCAGCTCTCTAAAATTCTCTTTTCTATTTATAGCAAGAGGGCTAAACTACTTTGTGTTTGATTCCTAACTGGTTAATGTGAATGAATGATTGGATGAATGAATGAAATTTTCCAGTCTAAAAGATTAATTTAACTCATATTTCTGCAGCATGCAGGGCCAGAGAATTAATGGATTCTGTTTTCTGCAGTCTAAGAGGAAGGAGGATTGTTTCAATTTTACCACAATCAGGGGGTTAGAGCACACACTGAATTTAAGAAAGCAGTTAAATCCCACCATTTAATCCTGTATCATGATTCTTAATCACATACTTTACAAAGATAGCTCTCCGATCATTCTATTCTGGTGAAAATTTGCCAGGGAAAATCTGTAACAGGGTCTGATTATTGGAAACTTCAAGTTTCTTCTCTGGCATACATTTTTGAAATAATGAAGACTTGAAGCCACTTTAACAATAGGTCTGATTTGACCCAACCGATTAAAAGGGTCAGTGGGAGTTCATTTTTTTCTCCCTTAGGAAAAATTTAAGAAAAGTAAGTGTTTTGTGCCTATATTAGGATATCTTTGTGATTAGAAGACTCTCACCAAAAGCAGAGCAAAATATATCTCTAGTGAAAGACCTTCTACTGCTAAACTCTCTCAATTATAATTCCTTCTTTGATACTAAATTGCACCTCTCCAGTGTATGCTCCGACTGTTGGTCTTCCTGCTCTCTCTTTAACAGTATAGACTTATAAAATGTAATCATATGATGTGCTGCATTTTTTATGGAAATAGAAATGTGAACTATATACTCTACATAGAATCTAAAGAGATTGCCATTTTTGCAATTTTGTTTTGGCTAAAAAGTGCATTCATGTATGCATGAGTGCAAGGAAACCTATGCTCACGTGAATATATATGCGTAGCTTGGGAGAAAAGGAGTAGCTTTTATTTCGGTATTTTAAGGTATCAATAGAGGTTGTTCTAGAATAGTAGCTACCTTAATGGCTGCCTGCTGAGAAGCTATATTCAACTGAGTTCAGGTGGTAAACTTTTTCTGCTATATTTATTTGCTTAAGCTATCTTTATGAGAGAAGGATTTGAATAATTATATCAAGAGTAGCTGAGAGCCAGTTGTGGTGGCTCATGCCTGTAATCCTAGCACTTTGGGAGGCTGAGGTGGGAGGATCACTTGAGACCAGGAGTTCAAGACCAGCCTGGGCAACATAGTGAGACCCCCATCTCCACACACACACACACAAAGAGTGGTTGAGAGGGTTTCTCATTGCTGAGCACTTTGACCAGTATCAGCATCAGAGAAAACCACAACAAACAAATTTAGAAACCTAGATTAGGTTTTGAACAAGGTGTTTGGAGCCAGAGAATCTTGAGATGAGCAGTGATTCTGCCATTTACTGCTATGTGATATTGACTAAACTTTATTGACTACTCTAGGCATTAATTTTCTCACCTGTAAAGTAAAAGTAGTACTAGTGCAAAGCTCAGATATTCAACATATGGGACGCTATTATTATTATTTTATTTTACTCCTACTTGCTTGGCCTGCTATCTAGTTCTAACCTCATCTGCTCTATCAAGTATTCTATTCTTGCCCACAAAATGAGCACATACATCTCGGCTTATAAATATGCTGTTTATTTGAATACCATTTATGGGTCAGCTGCTTGATTATTTTTTCCCATACTAATAACAGCCAATTCATTTCAAGCACCTCTTCTTTGCCAGGCCCTGTGTAAAATGTCTTACATGTATTATGCCATTCAATTTGTATAGAAGCTCCACAAAAGTTTCCAAAAGGAGCAACCAGGATTCAACAAGGTTATTTTCCAAGGTCACACAGTAGTTTGTGAACAAACTAAACCCAACCCAGAATGTTGTAACTCAAAGTCCCCGTCCTTTTTCACTGCACCTTTTCTCTTTTCAATAGTATGAAAACAAAAGTGACAATCAGGTAAAGGATGGCTCAGACACCAGGCTAACTTGCAAAAGTCCACCAAATTCCACATGTAGCTAACAATTAGAACACAGTTTCTTTGTGTTTGCGTATCTCTTTGGATGCCTTTGGTTACAATTAATAGAAAATCTGACTCATAAATGTTTACCAAATAGGGAAATTAATTATCTCACCTACTACAAGACTAAGGGTAGGAGAAGTGCTAATCTTAATATAATTAGCAGTGCAACAATATCTTCAAGGGCCAAGATGCTTTCCATTTCTCCTCTCTGACTGCTTGGTGTAAGTTTTATGTTCAGGCTATAGTAAGATAGTCTCTGCATGTCCAGATGTCACATATGGATGCTTCTTCCTGTAACTCTTTCTTAGAAATGATGGCTTTTTCCCCAGAAGCCCGAGTAGATATTTTTAACACCTTATTGATTAAGATTGATGTATATGCCACTCTCTAAACAATCACTAGCAAGGATATTTGAATTCCTATGAAAAGCTTAGTGAAAATGTTTGGAGTAGAATAGTTGCTGGGAAGACAACCAATGGACCGCATGTGTATATGGGCAGGGAGGGGTTATAGTATTTCCATGTACAGAGGAAAATATCCTTACTTCTCTGCACATAATGTAGCATCTTATTTTATATCCACTCCTACTTAGAAATAGGGGACAAATGACTGTCTTTTACAGAATTGAGAACATTTCTTCTAGCTCTTAGTGTGCATTATAGAATCTATTATATAATAAAAGTCAGATGTCTATGAAAACAGGAATGACTCGACTGTAGCACAATTTCTTACCACATGCCGACTTCTAATTAAACAGGGGTGGTGACTGGATAATTGGATAAACCTATTCAGGGAAATCACTTGAATAAAATGCATTACAGCTGTATTGCCAAAGTCCAACTCATAAAAGGATCATTAAACAGTGAATTTTAAGAACTGTAACAGATCTGATTGATGTTCACTAGAAGTTTTAGTGAGCTCAGATTTGCCTAAGTAAATGTCTTCATTTCTTTTGGGCAAATACTTAAGATTGGTATTGCTGGAGCATATAGCTAGATATAATGTTCTAAATAGGTGTAACTTAAATCTTCACCAGCAAATCACATTCTCATGAATATTTGAGGTTGCTTTACTTTAAAAAATTTACCATTCCAAGAAATGTGTAGTAATATCTTATTCTGATTTTAATTTGCATTTCTGTAAGTGTTAATCATGTTGTACACTTCTTAATGTGTTTATTGGCCATTTCTTTGTCTTTCCTATTGATCTATTCAAGTGTTTTGACCAGTTTTAATTAGATTGTGTTTGTCTATTTGTAACGTAGTTGTAAATGTTTTTAATATATTGTGGATAAAAGTCCTTTGTCAAGTATGTTTTGTGAATATGTCCCCAGTCTGTGACTTATATATTGATTTTATTTCAGAGCTTTTTGATAAGCAACAGGTTTAACTTTGGTAAATTCTATTATATCAATGTATTGGTGTTATTTTGCTTGCCTAAACTCTTTTTCTTTTTTGCCTGTTCTTACCTCACAGATATTTTTCCATATGTTTTTCTAGAATTTTAGCATTTATGTTTAGGTGTATATTTGATCTAAAAATATATTCTCCATACACTATGAGGTAAATATCAAGATTACCCCTGTACTTGATATGGATGCCCAATTGTTCCAGCACTATCACCATTTGTTGAAAAAAATTTTCTTACCCTTTGTTTTGGTGACTTTGTAGGAAATTAATCAATTGTATAAGTGTTAGTCAATTTATGGTCTATTTATTCAGTTCTGTGTATTGATTTGTCTCTCTGCTAATACCTCATTGTGTTGATTACTGTAATAAGTTTAGAAGTTAGTATCATGAGTCTTCCAACTTTATTTTTGGCATTAAAAATATATATTTGTCATTCTATGTTCTTTATATATAAATTTTATAATTGATTGTCGATTTCTACAAGAATGCCCACTGGGAATTTGATTGGTATTGTATAGATCAAAAGAGAGAGAGAGAGATCAAGTCAGAAATAATTGGTGTACTGATAATAATATAATGCAGTCTTAACAATATAATTTATAAATATACGTTGTTGTTTATTTGGGTCTTTTAAGATAATCTATTTTCAGGATGTTGTAGTTTTCAATGTTGTTTCCCATTTGCTTATAGGTACCAATAGGTTTTGGTAAATTTACCCAAGTAACTTATAATCTTGCTAAATAAGGATATTTTTGTTAGATTTAAAAAATCAATTTCTATTTACATAGTTATGTCTTCTGTGAATATTTATACATTTTTTTTTTTTGAGATGGAGGCTCACTCTGTCGCCAGGCTAGAATGCAGTGGCGTGATCTCAGCTCACTGCAACCTCCACCTCCTGGGTTCAAGGGATTCTCCTGCCTCAGCCTCCTGAGTAGCTGGACCACAGGCACGTGCCACCACACCCAGCTAATTTTTGTATTTTTAGTAGAGGCATGGTTTCATCATGTTGGCCAGGATGTGCTCAATCTCTTGACCTCGTGATCCACCTGCCTTGGCCTCCCAAAGTGCTGGGATTACAGGTGTGAGCCACTGCACCCAGCCATATTTATACTTTTTTATGCCTTTAATTTTCTTACTTTATCATACTATCTTAAAATATTAGTATAATTTTAAATAGAAATAGTGAAAGCACATTTAATGGGAAATCAGTCATTCTGTTACCATTACATATAATATTATTTGTATAATTATTATATATGCCTGTTATCAGGTTGAGGAAATTCCTTTCTAATCCTAGTTTTCCAACAAGTTTTATTATGAATAGATATTGAATTTTGACAACGGTTGTTCTGTTCAACTCCTCTTTTTCTTTCTTTTCTGGAACTTCAATTATATGTCAGTGTGGTCACTTAATATTGTCCCACAGCTCACTGATCCCATTAATTTTATTTCAATGATTTTGTGTGTGTGCATGCGTGCGCACATGTGCATGCTTCAATGTTGAAATTTTCTATTATAAGTCATTCCTTTCTTTTGCATTATCTGATTAGCCTGTATTTTTTAAATCTAATGAATTTTTATTTTGAGATACTAGATTTTTTGATTTCTAGAAATTTTCTTTGGGCCTTTTTTAAAAAATATATTGTTTCTCTATTTTCATCATGTTTATGCTCTCCTCTACGTTCATTAACATATTTATTTACAATAGCTGTTATAACATTCTTAGCTACTAATTCTGTGATCTAGATGTGATACATTACTATTATTTCAAAGACTTTTTTGCGTATGTTCATGGTGGATGTTGTTCTCTGGTCCCCTTTATATTTATATATATTTATATAAAATTTTAAAATATTTATATTTATATGTAAGATATATAATATATGTGTCTTATAAAATATATATTTTTATATATCTTTTTAGATATTTTGATATCAGGGTAGCACTGGCCTCATAAATTGAGTTGACAAGTTCTTACTCTATTTTCTTCTGTGAAACATAAGTTTATTATTAGTTCTGTTAGCCTGCTCAGATCTCTGTTTTAAACATTCATTTCAGGTTTGAAGGTACCTGTGCAGATTTGTTAGATAGGTAAACTCATATCATGGGGGTTTGTTGTACATATTATTTTGCCAACCAGGTACTAAGCCTAGTACCCAATAGTTATTTATTCTACTCCTCTCCCTTTTCCCACTCACTACCCTCAAGTAGACCCCAGTGTCTGTTGTTCCCTTCTTTGTGTTCATGAGTTCTCATCATTCAGCTCCCACTGGGAACATACTGTATTTGGTTTTCTCTTCCTGTGTTAGTTTGCTAAGGATAATAGCCTCCAGCTCTATCCATGTTCCTGCAAAAAACACTATCTCATTCTTTTTTATGGCTGCATAGTATTCCATGGTGTATATGTACCACATTTTCTTTAATCTATCATTGATGAGCATTTAGGTTGATTCCATGTCTTTGCTAATTTGAATAGTGGTGCAATGAACATTCATGTGTATGTTTATGGTAGAATAATTCATATTTGTCTGGGTATATACTCAGTAATGGTATTTCTGGGTCAAATGGTAGTTTGGTTTTCAGCCCTTTGAAGAATCACCATACTGCTTTCCACAATGGTTAAACTAATTTACATTCACACCAACAGTGTACAACTCTTCCCTTTTCTCTACAACCTGGCCACAGGCTGGAGAGATTGACATTTTGACTTTTTAATAATATCCATTCTGACTAGTGTGAGGTGGTATCTAATTGTGGTTTTAAGTTATTTTCTTAGTCTTGACTTCTATTTTATTTGTGCTGTGGTCGGAGAGTGTGTTTGTTATAATTTCAGTTCCTTTGCATTTGCTGAGGATTGTTTTATGTCCAATCATGTGGTTGATTTTAGAGTACATGCCATGTGGCAATGAGAAGAATATGCATTCTGCTGTTTTTGGATGAAGAGTTCTGTAGAAGTCTATCAGATCCATGTGGTCCATTGTGGAGTCCAGGTCCTGAATATCTGTGTAAATTTTCTGCTTTGATAATCTGTTTAATACTGTCAGTATGGTGTTGAAATCTCCCACCATTATTGTGTGGGAGTCTACATCTCTTTGTAGGTGCCTACGAACTTGCTTTGCCGGGTGCAGTGGCTCATGCCTGTAATCCCAGCACTTTGGGAAGCTGAGACAGGCAGATCACCTGAAGTCAGGAATTCGAGACCAGACTGACCAACATGGAGAAACCCTGTCTCTACTAAAAAGACAAAATTAGCCAGGCGTGGTGGTGCTTGCCTGTAATCCCAGCTACTCGGGAGGCTGAGGCAGGAGAACTGCTTGAACCCGGGAGGCGGAGGTTGTGGTGAGCCGAAATGGCACCATTGCACGCCAGCCTGGGCAACAAGAGCGAAACCCCGTCTCAAAACAAACAAACAACCAAAAAAAAACAACTTGCTTTATGAATCTGGGTGCTCTTGTATTGGCTGGATGTATATTTAGGATAGTTAGGCTTTCTTGTTGAAATGAACTCTTTAGTATTATGTAATGCCCTTCTTTGTCCTTTTTTTTTTTATGTTTGTTGATATGAAGTCTGCTTTGCCTGAAATTGGGATTATAACCTCTGCTGCTTTTTTCTGCTTTCCATTTGGTTGGTAGATTTTCCTCCATCTCTTTGTTTTGAGCCCATGGATGTCACTAGTTGTGGGATGGGCCTCTGGAAAACAGCATATGTTGCCTTTTTATTTAGTTTGCCACTCTGTGCCTTTTAAGTGGAGCATTTAGCCCATTTACATTCAAGGTTAGTATTGATATGTGTGGATTTGATCCTGTCATTGTGTTGTTAGCTGGTTATGATGCTGGCTTGTTTGTGTGGTTGCTTTATAGTGTCACTGGCCTGTGAATGTAAGTGTGTTTTTGTATTAGCTAGTAAAGGTCTTTCCTTTCTATATGTAGTGCCCCTTTCAAGATTTCTTGTAAGGCAGGTCTGGTGGTAACAAACTCCCTCTACATTTGCTTATCTGAAATGGTTCCGCTTATAAGCTTAGTTTGGCTGGATATAAAGTTCTTGGTTGAAGACTTTTTTCTTTAAGATTGTTGAATATAGGCCCCCAGTCTCTTCTGGCTTGTAGGGTTTCAGCCAAGAGGGCCGCTGTTAGCCTGATGGGGTTCCCTTTGTAGATGATCTGCCCTTTTTCTTTAGCAGCCTTTAACATTCTTTCTTTCATTTCAGACGTGGAAAATCTGATGGTTATGTGTCTTGTAGATGATCCTCTTGTGTAGAATCTTGCAGGGGTCCTCTTTATTTCTGGAATTTGACTGTTGGCCTCCCCAGCAAGGTTGGGAAAGTCTTTATGGGTGATATCCTGAAACATGTTATCCAAGTTTACCTTTTCCTCATCTCTTTCAGAAATGCCAGTGATTAGTAGTTGGCGTCTTTACAAAATCCCATATCTCCTGGAGATTATGTTCATTCTTTTTAAAGTTTTTTCTTCAGTTTTTGTCTGAGTGTCTTATTTCAGAAAGCCAGTCTTCAAGTTCTAAGATTCTTTCCTCAGCTTGGTCTATTCTGCTGTTAGTACCTGTGACTGCATCATGAAATTCTTGCATTGTGTTTTTCAGCTCTGTCAGATCCATTAGGTTCTTTTTTATACTGGCTATTTTGTCCTTCAGCCCCTGTGTCATTTGATTGTGATTCTTAGTTTGCTTGGATTGAGTTTTGCTATTCTTCTGAATCATGATGATCTACTGACTGTAGATTGCAGCTTGACTCCTGGGCTGCCCACTGCAGCTCTGGGGTGATCTCAGGGTTTTTGTTCCTTCCCCAACTTGGAGGCAGAAGAGGGAAGGACCTTCATAGTGGTTGTGGCCAAGGGTCTTTTTCTTGTCTCCTGGGGACTCCATCCCAGAGAGATGCAGGTCAGTAATCGCTCAGGTCAATCAGCCTGGGATGGGCAGTCTGTGCTGTGGGCCCAAGCTCAGGGTTCCCTGTCATGATGAGCAGGGTGGGACCCACGGGAGACAAACTGGCCACCTTCTCCTTGAGTCAACTGCAGTTTGTTGGAGGTCTGGTTAAGGTACTTAGGGTCCTTACTCCTTCGTTAGTCTGAGGGTAGCAAGGGTACTTCCACTGCAGAGACAATGGCACAGAGGCTTTCAGTTGCTCCTGGGGCCTCCACCTCCAAGAAATGCAGAGCCACTGTTACTGGGGGTGTTCAGCCAGAGAGGTGGGGGCAGCTGCACTGCTGGCATGAGCTTGGGTCTCCACTTGTTGTGCAGCAGGGGGTCAAAGGCTCACAGGGAGGAGAGAGAGGTCTCCTCTCTGTATGGTGTCTGTGGTATGCTATACACTGGTGTAGCAGCCTCTTAGTTTTTTCCCCAGACCATAGGCAGCAGGGATAGAACTGTTATGGTGGCACTGGCAGACAGGCTGTTGTATGCCTCTGGGAGCCTCTTCCTGGAGAAGCTCCAGACTGTTACCAGTGGGTATGGTTAGCCATGGATGTGGCAACAGTTCTACATTCATGAACCAGGAGCCCTGTCTGGTGAAGAGTAGAGTGGGGGTTCCGAGGGAAGAGTAGCTGGACTCCTCTCGGTATGGTGGCTGTAGTATGCTAGAGGTGCCATGATGACTAGGCATTTCGTTCCTTCTGAGGCCAAGGGCTGTTGGGGCTGTTCCACTTCAACTGTAGTGAAAGAGGGGTTGTGGGTTGATGCTGGGATTTCCTCCTTGGGTAAATGCTGGACAGCCTGTTTGTGGTGATCATGCAGGAGCAGGATTGGTTGTCCTAGAGTTCCAGGGTGGGTGGCCCTGCCCAGTGAAGAGAAGTGGGGACAAGGATCTGCATGGAGAACAGTCTAGCCACTTTTCTGTGAATTGGTTGCTCTGTGCTGGGGATCCAGATCAGCCCCTGGTCCCCACAGACTATCCCAAGCCTGGAGACAGCATAAGCAAGAACTGTAAGACAGGTGAGATGGCAACCCACCCCTCCTACTGGACTGCTACTGGCTCAATAACACCTGCAGGAGGTGGCAGGAAGCCCAGGCCTGGAGGACCTGCCCAGTGAGGAGATATGGGAATGGACACCCACGTAACAGTCTGGCCACTCTTCTGTAGGGCTGCTGCTGTATGCTGTGGTTCCACTCCAGTCCCTAGGCACCTCAGATTTTCAGGTATCTGAAGGTATCAACAGTGAAGGCTGCAAAACAGCAAAGATGATGGCCTGACCCTCTCTCTGGGAGCTCCATCCCAGGGAGGTATGGACTTATTGCCGGCCCAAATGCACCTGTAGGAGGTGGCTGGAGACCCCAGTTTGGAGGTCCTGCCCAGTGGGGAGGACTAGGATCAGGGACCCGCTTTAAAAAGTAGTCTGGCCACATTTTCATAAAGTAGCTGTGCTGTGCTATCGGTCTGCTCTAGGCCTTGGTTGCCTCATACTCTCCAGAGCCGGAAGGCCAGAACAACTAAGTCATTCAAACAACATAGATGGCGACCCACTCTTGCCTCTGGGAGCTCTGTCCCAGGGAGGTTTGAAACCTCTGTCAGCTGGAAAACACCGGTAGGGGTAGCCGGAGACCACAGTTGGGAGGTCCCACCTAGTGAGGAGAAATGGGGTTGGGGACCTGCTTAAAAAGCAGTCTGGCCATGTTTTTGTAGAGCAGCTGTGCTGTGCTGAGGGTGCACCAGTCCCCAGTTGCCTTGGACTCTCCAAAGCCCAAAGGCAGGATTGGCTAAGTCACCCAAACAACAAAGATGGTGGTCTCACTCTGGGAGCTCCATCTCAGGGAGGTATAATGCTGCTACTGGTGGCTGGCTGAAGTTCCAGGCTAGTGGATTTATTGTATGAGGTGCTATGGAAGCAGGGCCTGCAGACTGTTGCTTTTCAGCCCCCTGGATTCAGCTCCTTTCCTAGGGATATGTACAGAGGCCTAACTTCTGGCTTTGCTGGAGTTGCAGCTGCTTTTGCCTTGAAGCTGGGAAAGCCCAGGTATCTAAGGTTCCCCGTCTCCATGTGTGCCTGAGCAGCACATAGTTCTGTGAGTCAGACTGAAGCCCTGTGAGTCAGACTAGAAGAACCTAGTGGGTTCATGAGAGGATCCCCTGACTCAAGAGGTGCAAAGATCCCTGGAAGAAGCGTGGATTCCCAGGGTTGCTCATCCACTCACCTTTCCTTGGTGGAGGGAGGTTCCCCTGGCTGCCTGTCCCTCCTGCCCCTGGGTGTGCTGTTGTACTGCCTTGCTTTTCTCCATTCTCCGTGGGTTGAGTTGTTTCCTCGATTAATCCAAATGCGTGTACCTGGATGTTTCAGTTGAAGGTACTGTGTTTACTCGCTTCTTCCATTTCTCTGGGTGAGAGCAGCACACTCTGGCTGCTTGTAGTCTGCCATCTTGGCTGCCACCCACTCTTCCTCTGTTTTCTGAAGTATTTGGAAAGCTTGGTTACATTTCTTCCTTAAATGTATGATAAAATTTACTATTAAAGCCATTGGGCTTGCAGTTCTCCTTTTAGAACATAGTTTAATTATAAAATTTTTATTAACATTTTAATTTAATATGCTACCATGGTTTTGTTTCTTCTTATGTCTGTCTTAGCACATTTTATTTTTCAAAAAACTGCCCATCTCTTAAGTTTATAAAAAAAACTATTGTCATAAATTTGATCATAACAATCCGTTATTATTTTTTTTTTAGTATCCCTCTAAGGCAAGTGGTAATGCTGCCTTTTCGTTTTTGGTATTGGTAACTTGTACTTTCTCTGTTTTTATTGACAAATTCAACTGTTCTTGGTCTTTTTAAAAATTTTATAGATATTTTCCAAAAACAGTCCTTGATTTTGTTGTTCATTTTTCTATTGTTTCCATTTTCTATTTATTGACTTCTAAATGTTTGTTTATTGCTATTTCTTCTGTTTATTTTGTACTTAATTTGTTTTATTCATCTATATTTTAATAGAAGCTTATTTCATTGATTTGCAGTCTTTCTTTTTTATAGTGTAAGCAAATTTTAATATCAATATTTTTTTAAATGGATTACACAAATTTTGATATGTTGTATTTTTATTTTCGTTTAGTGAAAAATGTTTTCTAATTTACTTGTGATATCTTCTGTAACCCATTTAGAAATGTGTTGCTTTACTTCCACATAATTGTAGAATTTCAAAATTTAATTTTGTCATGATCAAGAACGTACTATATGTTATTTCAATCCTTTAAAACTTATTTAGAACTGTTTCTTGGTATAGCATATGATCTTTCTTGGTTCGTATTTCAGTGTTTCTTGTGCTCTTGAATATGATACACATTTGCTACTATTTGAGTAGAATCTTCTGTAACTCTGAATTACGACAAGTTTGCTGATATTGTTCAAGTCTTCTCTATATTTACTGAAATTTTGGGGCTATTAACTCAATTAATAAAAGAGGGATTTTTAATGTCTCCAACTATAATTTTGTTGATTTGTGTATGTTTTCTTCAGATTTGTCCATTTCTGCTTTACATATTTTGGCATTCCATTTTAGGCACATACATATTTATACACATCCTCTTGATAGATTGAGGTTTTTATCATTACAGCTTTCTTTAAATTGCTAATAATATTTTTTGCTCAGAAGCCTACTTTGCTTAATACTAAAGCAGCCACTCTGGCTTTCTTGGGACTTGTGTTGGCGTAGCATTTTTTTCCCTTCTTTTATGTTTGATCAGTTTGTATCTTTCTATTTGTGCCATTGTTTTTGTTCCAGTTTCCTGTCTTTTAAAAAAAGTTATTTGAGTAAATTGTTATTCCATTTTATTTAAAATATTGGCTCTTAAATATGCATCTTTATATATTTATATTGCTAGTGGTTACTCTAGACTTTGCAGTATACATTTTTAATTTACTATAGTTTACCACATATTAATATTATGCCATTTCATGTATATGAAGATTATCACAATAGACTTCAATTTACTCTTTTCCTCTTCTTCGTGCTATCGATACTGTGCTTAGTTTTATATCTGTTTCTGCTTCATGATAAATTGTTTTTATTTCTGCCCTAAGTAGTCCATTATCTTTTGAAGAAATTAAGAAAAATACCGATTCAGGGCCCCAGCTCACATCTAGTAGACTGTAATTTTTAAAGGTTTCAAAACTCCACAGTACTTCCCTGTTTAGATTTGTTGAAAATATTTTGAGGAGAGGAACTACATAGTTTCATTTTTAACTTTAAAAAACTCGAAGCAAAGTTTGTGAGTAAGGGTAGGAAGACTAGTTACTATTCAGTTGAAATAGTTTATGTAATAAATGATGAGAACCTGAACTAGGGCAGTAGAAATAAAATGAAAATACATGAATAGATATTAGGGATATTTTTAAAGTTACCATATTTTTTCACAGATTAGTGAGAAAAGATAAAAGAAGGGGAAGTTTCTAATACATTAGTTTTATAGCTCCAGAATGGGGTTGATAATAATACTGCTGAAGAAGTAGGAAGGTGCGGCCGGGCGTGGTGGCTTACGCCTGTAATCCCAACACTTTGGAAAGCCAAGGCGGGTGGATCACCTGAGGTCAGGAGTTCGAGACCAGCCTGGTCAACATGGAGAAACCCCATCTCTACTAAAAATACAAAAATTAGCCAGGCATGGTGGTGGGCACCTGTAATCTCAGCTACTTGGGAGGCTGAAGCAGGAGAATTGCTGGAACCCAAGGGGCGGAGGTTGCAATGAGCCAAGATTGTGCCATTGCACTCCAGCCTGGGCAACAACAATGAGACTCCATCTCAAAAAAAAAAAAAAAAAAAAAAAAAAAAAAGAAAAAAAAAAGAAGTAGGAAGGTGTGTAAATGGAATAATGACTCTACTTAAACATGCATTTCATTTTGCAATATTCTGATGAACTATCAGGACTTGAAAATTAGCAACAAAAATGAGACTGGAAAAAGATGATAAACATGAGACACATTTATCAGAGATCATTAATAATATTTGGTGTCCTATTAGGAGTGGGCAAAAGAGAGAATGATGATTCAAATATTACTCAGATGTTACTAGTTTGGATAGAGATGCTATTAATTGAGACTGAGAACACTAATGGAAGAGCGTGTTTTGATACAGAGGAAGTGCAGTGATCAGGTGGTGAATTTAACTTGTACATACTGATTTTGAAGACATACAGGTTAAAATGCCTACTGTCTGTATGCTCAAACATGTAGCCATGGTGGTTAGAAGAGAGGTGCAGTTTAGAAATAGAGATGGGAATAAATGAGATATCCCCAGGGAGACAGAGTGAAGTCAGAAGAAAAGGATGATTTAGGAAGGCCAATAAAGTAAACACAAGTGTCAATGAATGTAGAATATTTTAAACATAGTATGCTGCATTCTTTTATTAATGCAGAAAAATTACAAGCCACTTATTAAAATATCCAGGATAGAGTTGCTAAAACTATTCTTGAAGAATATATTTTAAAACATGTATTTTGTCTTACAGAATGATTTCTCCTTTAAAATTGTCACAAAACCAAATTCTGTAAGTAGTCTAATAGTATTACCTGCGAATATGATGAGGCCACTATCTCTTTTAGATATCATTGAAATTTGCAAATATGGAATATACATTGATAATCATTTTATTGACTTTTTTGACACTTGTCTAACTCCGCTGATACCTTGCATATCACAAAACAAAAAAAAAAAGAGTAAGTGATTAGTCCAAATGTTGAACAGATTGCAATATAGAAAAAAAAATGTGGTTGGGAAAAATCTAAACAGTATGTGTATTGTGTGTGATTAGCTTTTTTCCAGTGTTGTTATTCCACGTCATGGCAGTTGATGTAATTGCATCTTGTGAATACATTACAACATGTGTTTTGCCCAGATGAAGAGTAATCACAACAAGTAATTTGAACTTGTCATTTGGTAGCATTACTATAAATGGCAGGAGAATATTTTGTTAAATCTTTATGACTGGGATATGCATTTTTGTAATCATTCCAAAAAGTTACTGGAGGTGGCAGATGTCTGACAAAAGTCTTTCTGTTTGACTGTTTTTGTGCTTAAAAAACAAGAGAGAAGCAAAAATCAACCATAATGAACTTTTGGCCCTTCCGATTACTTTTCTGTGCCGCTTACTTTTCTGTGAAATTTTAGTTTGAATGCACAGTCATCAGGAAGCCCGTTACATATTTACATGCTGCCCCCCCACCTGCCCCAACACACACACAGTGAAGGAGAATCAGAGCATGTAGCCATTTCTGTATTCCTTTGTATTTAAAACAAAACAAAAAACCCTTTCAGGTCACCAGGTCTCTTCTGCAGTGTGCTTGTAGTTTTTAAGCACTCAGTGTTCTATCTTGTCTCCCTGTCTTGCTTTGGCTTCTTATGTATGGTTGGAATATCCTTTAGCTCTATTTCCTCCTTCCTTCTTTCTATTTCTTCCTTCTTATGTATGGTTGGAATATCCTTTAGCTCTATGTCCAGGGCTTATGTCTTAGCTATTGTTCACAATTCTCTTGCAATGTGCTTGCCTCAGGCTAACATACGCTCCCTACATCTGTGCTTCTCATGTTATTCCCGTAGAACACTATGTGTGCAGGCAATGGAGCTGCTATTACATTCTCTTGCAGTTGCCAGTTACCTTACTAGTCTGACATATGACTATGACCTCTTTGTCATCAGCAACATTGTCCTACTCATCTTCCTATGTTCCCATTTCCTTGTACTATGCCTAGAACATGACGGGCATTCAACCCCACCACTCCACTTTCCCCCCTGTCCCTGGTCCAATTTCTTTTTTTATTACCCAACAAAATCGTAACTCTCCCTTGGGTAGAAGTCGAGGAGAGAGGGAAGAAAATAAATATGTGCTGAGCTCTATTCTCAGTACCATAAAGATTTACAAGTCCTATGGTGAGTTCTTTGTAACTAATGCAGAATAAAATAATTGTTCAATACATGTGTAAATAGAATCATCTAGTAGAAGAAAAACAGAACGGTAGATTTTCATAAAATTCTTTGTAGAAAATTATCATTTTCTCTCTGCCTTAAAAATACCTATGATTCTGATAGGCAGAAAAGATGCTGTGAAAAAGATAAAGGCCGGGAAGCAGGAAAACACACGTCAAGCTGGGGTCAGGGTCAGGGATGGTACATTCTCAATGGTGACTGTGGGAACAGGGGGAAGCAAGGCTAAGACGTTCACTCAAACTGTGTGGAATTCGATGGATAAGGAGTCAGCTACAAATGTTGAATATCTGTATGACAAGGAATTATTCAAATTGCTATGTAACTGACATTATACAACACATGAACTTAGTGCATGTGTTTATAAATGATCATTTATTGTGAATATTTTAAACCCAGGTTATCAGATACAAGATAAAATTATCAGACAAAATCATCTCTGGTAATTTTAAAACCTACCTGTATAACAAGTGGTAGATTTTTGTTGTTGTTGGTAAAGTGGGGAAGGGGGAGGTGGTGGAAGAAAACTATTATAAACCTTAAAGAAAATATATATTTATCACTCGTATATTTTGTTAATATAAATATATTATAATCAAAATTTCAGTATGTGTGCTTTGAAAAATTTAAACAATTACTGTCCTGTGTGTGTGTGTGTGTGTGTGTGTGTGTGTGTCTTAACTGTCAATTTCTGTCATGGTGATCTTTGTCCACACATCTATTACAAACAATGTCAGATATAGTCAGTGAATGTTTTTATGAGCAACTAGAAACAAGCAACTCTATCTGTGACCCAATACCTATTAGTTGACAACAACCACAGCATGCTAATATTTGTTCTATTATCTAGTAGAAGTGTTACCTGGGAACTTGATCTTGCCAGTTGGATCAATAACAATATAGACATTAATTTATATACATGTGTATATGACAGCACCTTTCACTAATCTACTATCACAAGAAAAACATAATCCACAATATAAAATACAGGTGTGCAAGTACGCATTGACACCCACAGACATATGCTTTTATGCTTCTCCTGTTCGTCACATTAATTATAAAAATTCTTATGATGTTTACAGACACTGATGTGAATACATTATTTGGCATTGAGTAAGTCATTTGCCCTCTTTATATCAACAAGTTGTCTATCTATAAAACAAGAGTTGTTTTATTAGATAATCTAAAAGGTATTTTCAAGTTCTGAAATTCTACTGGTGATCACATTAAGATTTTTTATTTTACTTAGTGTCAAGTACAAGTCTCAGTTTCCAATTAATGCAGATTTTAGAGAACAAAAAATGACTGTCTGAGTTCTATTCTTATGGCTGGAAAATAATTGTTCTTAAAACTCAAAGAGAGTCAACATTAGCTCTTTGTTTTTGAAAATTAACAGCAGCAGAAACTGCAAATCTCTATTGTAGAGCTTCATTTCCATCTCTGAGAGAGAGGCTGGCCACATCTTTCCAGGTGGCCCTGGATTCATCCTCATGAGAAAAATGGAGATACTTAAAGTTTTAAAAAAATTCTCACCATTGCTGAAAAATACAAAGTACCTGCACACTGTGTCTCTTATTCCAAAAGCAAGATGACTCATCATCTTTTAAAAACTCAATTTGCTGAAAATTCTATTTAAAAAAATGATAAAGAACTTATTGGTCTTAATTCAAATAAATTTTGAAATATCTCATGCTAGTCAACTTGTCTCTCTCAAGTACTGAGGTTTCATAATGATGTGTGTGTTCTACTCTGAATTATGTTCCTCCAAATTTGAATTATTCAGGTCCTAACCTCCAGTACCTGTGAATATGACCTTATTTGGAATAGTGTCTTTGCAGATATATAATCAGGTTAATATGAGGTCCTACTAGATTAGAGTGAGCCCTGAAACCAATGACTTGTATCCTTATAAGAAGGCCATGTGAAGACACGCAGAGAGATCATGTGACAACAGACACAGAGATTGAAAAGAACAAGCCAAGGAATGCCAAGGATTGACAGCAACCACCAGAAACTAGAAAGAGACAAGGAAGGATTTTCCTGAGAGTCTTCAGAGCAATTATGTCTCTTCCAACATGTACATTTTGGACTTCTAGCCTCAAGAACTATGAAAGAATAAATTTATATTGTTTTAAGCCACCCAGTTTATGGGTACTTAGTTATAGTTATCCTAAGAAATTAATACAGATTTTGGCACCATGGAGTAGAGCGCTGCTGTAACAAGAATCTAAAAATGTGGAAGTAATGGTAGAGTTATGTAATGGGTAGTAGCTACTGGAGTTTTGAGACAAATTATAGTAAAAGCTTAGATTGCCTGGAGGAGATTGTTGGTAATAATAGGGATGTTAAAGTTGATTCTGGTAAGGACTCAGAAGGAAGGGAAGAGGATGGCAGGTAAAGCTTTTCTCATCTTAGAGAATACATATATCATTATAAACAGCAGGATGTCTTTAGAAATTTGAACACTAAGGGTGCTTCTGGTGAAGTCTGAGAGGGAAATGTGGAGCACATTATTGGACACAGGAGTAAAGGGGGCACTTCCTACAAAGTGACAGGGAACATAACTGAATTGTGTGTTAGTGTTAGATGGAAAGTAAAATTTATAAGTAATGACTTCAATATTTACCTGAGGAAATTTCTAAGCAAAATATGGAAGGTATGGCCTGGTTTTTCTGGATCACAGAAAATAGGGAAGGTGTGTCCTGTTTTGTTTTTTTTTTTTTTTCCGGAGAAAAAACTGCTAAGAAAAATAAGCCAGTGCCTGATGTCTTAGAAAATCCTTAGCCTATTCAGACAGCATGCTCAAGGCTGTGACTAGACAAACCTTTGCTGACAAAATTAGGTGTGACTTACGGAATAAATCTTGGCAGAGGCCAGGAATAGACAAGGGGTTATCTAGGAAAGACCTGTGGAGAGCCCTCATGTCTCATGACATGGATGCCCCTTGACATCCACAGAGAACTAACAGGGCTTTTGAAAATGAATGATGTATATAAAGGAACACATCCAGCCTGACTGGAGGGGACAGAGGAAATAGAATGAAAGAAGCCTATTGGACTTCCAAAATTCTACAATTAAGAGATGGACAAAGAAGATAGGGCTACCCAGAGAGGGCTCAGAGGATAGGGCACCCAGCAATAGAGGATTATTTGCACATTTTAAAATCTGATAGGATTTACTGGGTTTTGAATTAACTTTAGTCCAGTGACTCTTTTATTCCTTCAATTTCTTTTATCCTCATTTGGAGTGAAAATGTCTATCTTACACCCGCCCCGCATTGTATTTGGAAGAAGATAGCTTGTTTTTTAGTATTATAGATCCAGAAATGGAAAATAATTTTGCCCTAGAATGAATAATTCCCAGAATCTTACCCAAAACTGACTGAAATGATGTAAGTAGTGAGATTTGGAACTTTTCAAGTTGTGATATTTAGGTAAGATTTGGCTTTAAAGTTCATGTTGGAATGAGTTAAGACTTTTGAAGATGTTGGGCTGGGGGAAATTTATTTTGTACATAGGAAGGATGTGACTTTTTGGAGGTCAGAGAGAAAGTTTTACTGGGTTGAATTGTGTCTCCCAAAAAGATATGTTCAAGTCCTATCCCTTTGTACCCATGAATGTAACCTTATGTGAAAAAAGATCTTTGCAGGTTCAGTCAAGTTAAGATGAGATACTGTGGATTAGGGTAGCCCATAAATCCAATGACTCTTTTCCTCATAAGGCACAGAGACACACAGGGAAGACAGTAATGTGATGACAGAGACAGGATTGAAAGAGCATGTGAAGGAATGCCAGCTACCAACAGAAGCTAGGAAGAGGCAAGGAAAGGCACCTCCCTGGAGTCTTCAGAGGAAGCATGGCTTTTATGACACCTTTATTTTTACTTCTAGCTTCCAGAACTATGAAATAATACATTTTTATTGTTTTAAACCATCCAGTTTGTGCTAATTTGTTATGGCAGCCACAACGGTGTTCACGATCACTTGAAAGTCTGTTAGAATGAGAAGTGACATCCATGAGCACATCTGAATTGGGCGTCTACACCAGTTTCTCTTAAGATAGAAAAACCAAACAACTGGTATAACATTGTCCATTAGGAATATAGGCTTTGATGTCAAACAGATGAAGATTGCTAATTCTACCTCTAATGTGTTGAGTGACATTAGGAAAACTTTTATTTTTCTCTTCCCTCATCTATGTAATGATACTAAAAAGGGTCTTTTCTTTTTAGACATAAAGAGATTAAGTACTATAAGATTCCTACGAGAAACCAAAGAGACTAAGTCCTTTGGGATAACACAACTGGTAGGATACAGAATCAAGTGTTGAGACTTCGTCTTTATGACTCTAAAGCTTGTAGCTCATTCTAAAGGAAATGCATAAATAATGAATACATGCTCAAAAGATCTGTGGAAACTCAAGGAAATAAAGTTTGTTCTGAGAGAAAAATTAGTGGAGCTTTTAAAAAATAAATAAACAAATAAATAATGGACTTAGAGTGGCTACTTACAGCCCAAGCAAAATTTTGATGGGTGAAATTTCAGGTGGCAGATACTAGATCGGGGACTCTGGAGGCCCATCAGAGCCAGCAGGAGCCAAAACTTTCAAAGATGTCAAGGCCCCTGAGCAGCTGGCTTGCTCAAAGGAACAGCAAATAGACCCATGGAATTAAATAAATGTGGTAGAGAATGAGACCAGAGAAGCAAGTCAAGCCAATTTTGCAGGACCTCATTACTTGCTGAGTTTCAAATTTATTCTTGTTAGTCAGGCATCATTTTTGGTTTCTAAGTGAGAAAGTAGCAAAACACATTAATTTTGGAAACAATTTTGAATTATTGTTTGAACAATAATTCAAATTCAGTTAATTCAAAGTATAAACAGTTTATCATAGTCTCAGTAATATATGATATGTTTTGTGGACTGAATGTTTGTGACCACCCTTCCAAACTCATATGTTAAAATTCTAATCTCCAATGTGTTGGTATTAAGAAGTGAGGTCTTTGGTAGGAAATTAGGTCATGAAGTTGGAATACTTGGAATTAGTGCCCTTATAAGACGAGACATGAGGACTTGCACTCTTTCTCTCCTCCCACTCCTTTTCTCTCTCTCTATAATGACCACTTCCTCACCTCTCTCTCTCTCTTCTTTCTACCATTATGAGAATATAACACATAGATGGCCAACCGCAAATGTGAATGAGGTGTCCACACCACACACCACATCTTCCAGCACGTTAATCTTAGACTTCCCAGTCTCCACAACTGTGAGACATAAATGTTTAAGTTGCCCAGCCTATGATAATTTGATATAGTAGACCAAACTGACTGAAGCAATACATAAGACATATATATCACAGGTAACATATGCTGTATTGATACTTTATATTTAAATATATAAGGATTTATACCAAAATTACAACCGTGATTATCTCTGGTAATAGATATATAGATAAACTGTACTTTCACTTTTTAAAATCTTTTTCTTTATATGTTCTTTAACTTTTCAGTAATGACCTGCTCTTCATGTTGATAACATGGCAAAAGTGAAGCTAGGGACAAACACCAGTGAGGAGAACCCTAGTAATAAACCAGGACAAAAACACGAATGCCCTTTACTTTGGCTGAGCAGGAGGCAAGGATGAGATACATTTCCAAGGTAGAATTGATAGGATTTAGCAGTGAGTCACTGGGGAAAGATGTTAGAGAGGTAGAGCTAAAGACAACAGAAAGATTCCTATTTGAGGTAACAGGAAGGGAAGAGGTCCTGCTAACTGAGGAAGAGGTCCCAGGAGAAACAGGTTTAAGCTGGGGTCAAGGTGGGTACAGATAATGAGCTAAGCATTAGACACACAGAACTTGAGGTGACAGCCAGGCCGCCATGATTTTGAGAAGAAGTCACAAGGGCTATCCCAGAGGGCCAAAGTGTTGAGATAAAAAGGGGTAAAAGAAATGGTAAGATATTTCCAGAGAAGGTTCAAAAAGCCAAATGATGATGAATATAATCATCTGGCTGGTAGTAAAATCTCAGAAACCTTGTGATGTAGATAGATTCACATGAATCGTTTTACTAAGAGATATAAAGTGATGCACTCGCAGAAGAAGGATGTAATTCACAAATTATAGTTAATGTGCTGTAGGATTATTAGGCGCTCAGATGTAACTAAAAATGCAGTAAACTCAACCCCCTCATTATAAGGAGCTGACAAGCGACACAGAAAGTATGCTTGAAAAAATACATCCCTGCTGTTTGTCACGGTGTCGTCCCAGATGAGGTACATAAATAAACATGCCACTCACAGTGTTTCACTTCCTTCCACAAGACTGTCAGCAAAGTGGGGTAAGAGAACAAAATCATAGGCCTATTTATCAGAGTCAAACAAGTAATAGTAACAACAAATAAAGAACCCTCTTGGGCTCGATGTTCCACTGCTCTAGGTGAAGGGTAAAGGGCCCATGCAAGAGCTCAATGGCACATCTAGTACACTGCAATAAGGACTCTCCATCCTCATGGAATCACCTTCAGGGTCTAGTAACTGCATTGCTAATTTTGGCAGCATCCTGATCACAGCATTTTTTGAAATGCGTATTTCCAAATGGACATGTCAGCGTTGGAGACTATCTGGCATTTTTACTCTATTGAGTGACTTTATCTGCCAGAATAGTGGGCAGAGACCATGATGCAGATGAATGAGAGCTAGATCTAGTAATCTATGTGACTTTCTAGAAATTGCATACATTTTTGAGCCTCCACTTTATTTAATAGGGATTGTATAGTAATCCAAAGTTTGCTGAAAGAACTGCCTAGAATAATGTATTCAGTGAGTCTAGAATGTCCTAGTTAAAGGCAGTATATTGAAAAAAAAAGATATTGTTTTTACTTCTGAAGGACAACTGAAATGACCAATAAGAGGCATTAAAACTAAAATATAGCATAAACCTGCAAGGAGAAAGATAACAGAACACAGGAAAAAGAAAAAAAAACAGGAAGCTGAGAGTAGAAGCTGAGTAGTCATTGATTTAGCTGAGAAAAATGGGATCCAAAGCCATCAGTGAGGAAACTGAAAAGCAAGTTTGTGCCAGAGATCTCAAATCTCTCAAGAATTCTCAGCATGAGAGACCTCTGAAACTGGAGTGAGGTAGGTGAGGATGGGATTGGTGGAAAGTGTCTTTAAGAAAATCTAAGGCTAGATCTCCTTATCCTCTCCTCCAGCCCACGTGCCTGAGACTCACTGTATCTCTCTCTTCCTCCCCATCAAATCAGAAGTTTAGATGATTTCTTCAAATCAGGTAAAACAAAATATGTCTACACTTGGGGACACCCAGCACAACTGAGGGTGATGGTGTGTAGTAAAAATAATTAACTGAAAATTTGCATCATGAAATAGAGCTGAAACCCAGCTTTCCTTCCCTAACTGATTTTCAGAATTCAGACAGCCAGCTTATATGTCTAGGCACACTTTGGAATTTTTTTCTCAGGTGAAATGTACTAGATAAAGAGAAACACCTAAAGATACTAACTTTCAGAATACTTCCCAAAGACTCAGCCAGATTACACTGCATGCACCTGATGATGAAAAATTTTATTTACACAGAACTGGCAATCATCTTAATGCTCTATGCTTATGCACAAACAGACAGCCAAGAGTCACCAAACATATGAAAACCTTTTTTTATATGAAAGACCAAAACGAACAAGAACATGCAAATTGAGGAACAGAGACTATGCAAGAAAATAAGAAATTCAGTATAAAGTATCAATATTTCTCATGTATGGAAGACACAACATACATTACTCTAATGCAGTAGCCACTAGCCACAAATGGCTATTTAAATATAAATTAAGTAAAATTAAATAAAATTAAACATTTTGTAGCAAACGGCTACCTACTGAGTAGAACATATTGTAGAACATTTGCATTGCAGAAGAAAGTTCTGTGGGAAGTGCTGAAGAAAAGCAGCAACTAGGAAAAAACAAGAGCCTTCAGAAATCAAAAAACATAAACAGTTCAGTGGAAGGCAATTTCATAGAGAGGAGCAGAAAAATACAAACAAGAAAGGAAAAGATAAGCTTTGTCTAGGAGGTCCAAAACCAAATTAAAACTATGTCCAGAAATGGAATCAGAAAGAAAAGAAATTATCTAAGATAATTCAAAGATGACATTCAAAATTGAAGGACATGCTTTTTCAGATTAAAATTCTGTTTCTGCAGCAGCATAGTGGATGAAATTGACCTATATCAATGTACACTGTTATAATATTTTATAATACTGAGAAGGAGAATTCTAAAATATTCCAAAAAGGAGCAAAAAAAAATAGGTAACATAAAGTTCAGAAATCCAAAGGGTTTTGCATGGATTTCTCAATAGCAACACTGGAACCAGAAGAGAAAAAGACAGTGTTGTAACTACCTGTCGGGTTCTCCTTGCCTGTGGCCTAGACAGAGTCGATTTATCAAGACAGGGGAATTGCAGAAAAGAGTTTAATTCACACAAAGCTCTCTGTACAGGAGACCAGGAGTTTTACTATTACTCAAATCATTCTTCCCAAAAATTCAGGGATGGGAGTTTTTAAGAATAATTTGGTGCATAGGGGGTTGGAAACTGGAGAGTGCTGATAGGTTAAGCAGAAGATGAAATCACAGGGAGTCAAAGCTGTCTTCTTATGCTGAGTGAGCTCTTGGGTGGAGGCCACAAGACCATTGGAGCCAGTTTATGGATCTAGGTGATGTCAGCTGGTGCATCAGAATGCATGGTCTGCTTGAAATCTCTCAAGCACTGATCCCAGGTTTTACAATAGTAATGTATCCTCAGGAGCAATTTGAGAAGGTTCAGAATCTTGCAGCCTCCAGCTGCATGACTCTTAAACAAATTTTCTAATCTTGTGGCTAATTTGTTGGTCAGCAAAGGCAGTCTAGTCTCTAGGCAGGAAGGTGGTTTGTTTTGGGAAAGGGCTGTTATTGTCTTTGTTTCAAAGTCAAAATATAAACTAAGTTTTTCCCAAAGTTAGTTTGGCCTACACCAAGGAATGAACAAGGACAGTTTGGAAGTTAGAAGCAAGATGGACTCAGTCAGATCTCTTCACCATCATAATTTTGTTATAATTTTTGCAAAGGTGGTTTTGATATCTTCAAAATTCTGAAGGAAAATGATTACTAACCTAGAATTCTATACACAGTCAAATGTATCTGGCAATGTGGGTAAAATAAGGATATTTTAATATTTCTTACACACTAGGAGTCAAAACCCTTTAAACACCCATTTTCGGGAAACTCCTAAAGGAGGTATTCCACCAAAACAAGGAGTAACTCAAGAAAGAGGAGATGGGATTCTGAAATTCCATGATGCAATTCAAAGGAAGGAAAGGAAAAGGATAGGGAGAGGGGGAATGGGAAAGGAGGGAGATTCTAATAAAAAAAATGATGACACATTACAGAATGACAGCTGTCCAGTAAATATAGGAACAACAAGTATGTTTGGAGCAGGTGCAAGGTCTTTTGGAGAGATGTTCTCAAAACATTGAAACAGATGTATGTTGAGACAAACTGTAATCAACTAGGCAAGAATTTGAAACTGAATTTTAAAAGAAGTTCTTAGACAACTAAATAACTAGAAAGACATTAACTGTATTAACTTCAGGCAAAAACAATTTGGTAAAAACAGAAATAAAGTAATTATAATAGAATTCATGGCAAAGCAGTAAACAGATTTCAGACAGCCAAAATAATGTAAACTCTGAATACTGAATTAAGAATACTTAAAATAAAATTATACTGGGAGGATGGGGCAATGGAAATTGTGTGTTTCTATATTTAAAGGTAGAGAGAATATATGTAAAAACCATAGCCCAATCTTCAATAGTTGGAATTAAATATATAACGCCAGAAACTAACAGTCAATAAATAGCAGGATACTAATCTAATTTGGAGACGTGGAGGTAAAAGTGCAGTGTGTTTGCCTGGGTGGAATATGAATTGTGAGGAAGGGGAATTCAGAGTACCGCCATTTGCCATAATAAGTCTTATAAAGCAGTTTGACCTTTTAATTATGTGCGTGTATTACTTTGATGAAAAATTTAAAACATTAATAAAAGAGTTTAGCATGTTACATGGCATATATCAACTTTCAATAAGTGTTAGCTGAATCTGATTCAGGGATCTAACCAACTTTATGATTACTATGATTAAACCTTCTCTCCTGTCAGACTACTCTCAAATACACACAGCTAGAAGGGTTTATGAAAATTTAGTATGTTCATGCTAATTTTTTCTATAGGCTTGAGATTGCATGCTAGTTTTATTCAGAGTCTGTAGCTCTATAGATGTATTTTCCTTTTTTTAAAATTTTCTATTATCTCTCTCATTCTCTACTTTCTCTTTGGCTTGTTTTAAGTGTTTTGTTTTTGGCTTGTTTTTAATAAGCAACTATTGTTTAAAAAACCAAGACTTTTGTTTTTGCATCTCCTGAAAATTAGAAGGTGTGGCATCTTGGGGCCACATTCTCAAACGGCAGCAATCAACTGGAGTTGGGTGTTTGATTCCCCTTTAAATGGGTTACATGCTCTCCATTGTGCCACAGTCTTAAAACTTTGTTTTATCTTTTCCTGAATGCTGCTTCATGCAACTGTATTACTCACCTAACTTAGGGGACCTTCGCATTCACAGCTTTCACCTAAAAAAATGAGGAGCCATTCTCACTCTGGTGATACTATTAGTTAACTTTCAGGTGCATGTTTGCATTCTAGTGCAAATATGCTGACAGTTGGATATAATTGGAATTTTCAGAAGAGCCTGTGGCTGGAGATACAAATGGTGGAAGCCATCATCACAGGATAGTGTGATGTGCCTCCTAAAGACTTGGTGAGATTTCCTAGGAGCAAGCATGTGGAGCAGCAGAGAGCAGGGGCAGAGGCAGTGAGAGTGAGTGACTGTGATCTTTCAGGACCATAAGGGTGGTTCTTCTCTATTCCTGTCAAAGGTGTAGGGAGTGGTAGTGATAACAAGAACACAAGATCTCTTTGGAATTATGTTCAATCCCTCCAAAGGCAATGTGAAGGTGAGGGAGGAGTATGATTTCAGGCTCTTTCAGCTTAGATTTATAGAGGACCTACTAGGTGGTGGCTCATTATGTGGGTGACATGTTCATAAACAATTACAACACACTAGAGATACGGTTAAAAAATGCTAAGAAAGCACAGAGCACCAGCAGGGCTGTGATTTGGCAAGAATAAACAAAAAGACTGTGGGATTGATGGTGAAGAATATTTTGGTGATGAGGGTTTATCAGGTGGACTAAGGGGAGATATCACACTAAAAGTAAATTTTAGAGATTTAATTCACTTGTCCATTGATTCAATCATTTATTCACTTATTATTCTACTCAACAATTCCATGAATATTTATACAGGATATACAGAGCTGAAATACAAAAGACCCTATCCTCAAAAACTTGTAGTATGGAGTAAAAGATAGATAAAATATTAACAATTAAAGCCAATAGATGATAGAATAGCAGTAATTAAAAAGTAACAAGGATGCCTGACTCTTGATTGTAAAATTCCAGAGAAATCATGATTTCTCTGAGAATGCTTAACACTATGAGTGAGCTTTTAAGGCTATTTACAATGAAGGATAAGGAAGTGGAGAAATCTAATGGGCTAAAAATACAGTGGTCTGAGAAACTTAAGGAAGAAAATAAATTCAAGTATACTGAGATCTACGGAATCAAAGAGAGATTGGTTCTTAATAAAAACACATGAAAAAGTGCTCACCATCACTGGCCATCAGAGAAATCCAAATAAAAACCACAATGAGATACCATCTCACACCAGTTAGAATGGCGATCATTAAAAAGTCAGGAAACAACAGGTGCTGGAGAGGATGTGGAGAAATAGGAACACTTTTACACTGTTGGTGGGACTGTAAACTAGTTCAACCATTGTGGAAGTCAGTGTGGCGATTCCTCAGGGATCTAGAACTAGAAATATCATTTGATCCAGCCATCCCGTTACTGGGTATATACCCAAAGGACTATAAATCATGCTGCTATAAAGACACATGCACACATATGTTTATTGTGGCACTATTCACAATAGCAAAGACTTGGAACCAACCCAAATGTTCAACAATGATAGACTGGATTAAGAAAATGTGGCACATATACACTATGGAATAATATACAGCCATAAAAAATGATGAGTTCATGTCCTTTCTAGGGACATGGATGAAACTGGAAATCATCATTCTCAGTAAACTATCACAAGGACAGAAAACCAAACACCGCATGTTCTCACTCATAGGTGGGAATTGAACAATGAGAACACATGGACACAGGAGGGGGAACATCACACTCTGGGGACTGTTGTGGGGCGGGGGGAGGGGGGAGGGATAGCATTAGGAGATACACCTATTGCTAAATGACGAGTTAATGGGTGCAGCACTCCAGCATGGCACATGTATACATATGTAACTAACCTGCACATTGTGCACATGTACCCTAAAACTTAAAGTATAATAATAATAAAAGAAAAAAAGAAAAAAAAAAGAAAACAAGTTTCTGATAAGTAAAAAAAAAAAACCTTTTAAAAATATATCATTTTTAGCAATGTTGATAAAAAAAGGTAAGATTGAGTGGACTTTATTTTACAAGTTTTATAGGTTTTAGATTGATTGGCAGAAAAGTAAAACAAAGGAGGCTGGTCTAGATCAACATTTCCTAGAATACATATAGGTATGAGACATATACGATCATATTTCTGGGATCCTAAGAGTCTGTCAACTTTGAGACACCTCAAAAATATTTTTTGGGGAGAAATGAAGGTAAGGCATTAACAATTTTAAGGTGCAACTTAACTTTAGAAATATTAAAAACATGAAAATTGTCCAAACCCAATGAACAAAGACAGAAAACTTCACCTCTTATCTTCTATTCTCTACCTAAGCTCCCAAGCAAGGCAACTGGAAGGCCAACCTTCTCCATCATGGACTTCCTACTCAGTTTTACTAGTAGGAAGTTTTACTAGTTTTACTAGTTGTATAAACTTTTGAGTTTAGGATTTTGGAAGTTCAGGGTGGAGCTCTAAGAAGTCCTCTCTGTAATCCCAGCATTTTGGGAGGCCTACATCAATGGATCATGAGGTCAGGAGATAGAGACCATTCCGGCTAACACGGTGAAACCCCGTCTCTACTAAAAATACAAAAAATTAGCTGGGCATGGTGGCACACACCTGTAGTCCCAGCTACTCAGGAGGCTGAGGCAGGAGAATTGCTTGAACCCGGGAGGCAGAGGTTGCAGTGAGCCGAGATAGCACCACTGCACTCCAGCCTGGGCAACAGAGCAAGATTCTGTCTCAAAAAAAAAAAAAAAAAAAAAAAAAAAAAAAGCCTTCTCAGAACTTTTACAGAGTATTAGATACCTAGGTAAGTGGAGAAGGTAGAAAGTAAATGTGCTCACTTTCAAGTGAAAAAGTTCCCCTTCCTTCCCCACTTTTGACATGTTGATGACTCAGTTGATAGGAGAATAGAATATATAGAGCAGAATTGATGGAGAAGTTTGCGTAAAATAACTGTAAATGTTTCCCTTTCTGAGTCAGATTTGGTTTGGCATCTTTACTACTTATCACAGCTGATTGATTACTGCTCATTTTAACTTCTTGTGTCTTTTTTATTTTAAATTGCCCTAGGTTCTTTAAAAAAAAGGTCAAGACTACAAAGGGAAATACATTTTGGGGGCTGTTATAATTCTTAATTTTATGATTCTATGTATCCACTACTAAATCCATTCAGAGGCTTTTCAAGGATTAAAATGATCCCATCCTTTAGAAATATAAAGTGTCTTTTTAGTGATAACCCTCAGTGTTGAAGAAAAGAATGATCACATTTTTATTCAGGCTAAAACTTTGATGTTTTGCTTCAGCACTGCAACATAAACACCTCATGTTTATGAGAGTCAGACTGGCTGTTTTACATCCAGGCATCATGAGATATGAAAAGAAGAAAGGATTTAGGGTTAGGAAGAACTTGTACCTAACTCTGACTCCCTCATTTAATAGGTGAAATCTAAGTCAAGTCACTTATTTTTTTCTGGCCCTAGTTTCCTCACCTGTAAGAGAAGAATGGTTCTTAGCTCCCAGGAATACTCTGAGGCTAATGTGTAGTAATGAATGCCAAGCCTATATCTCCAACCCCCTTTTCTGCCACTTGTTGACTTACACTTGACCCTTTATTATTAGCAAAAGGGTTACAAGTGATTTCATCACATTGCTTCATAATTGTATGACTTTGCTTTAGCAGTTTCTCATATTTGGAGGTTACAATCATCCCACCTCCTTCCTTCTTTAACAGATTAATTCCTATACACCCTATTAGCCCTGACTTGCTCCCAAATCTTGCTCCTTTGTGTTCTCTCAGCACTTTGTTCTTACCTTAAAGTTATGTATTTATAGTTTGATTTAGAGGTCATGAACCATATTTTTTTTTCTGTATCCTCAGTGTCTAACAAAGTGCCTGGCACATGGAAAACATGCAGTTGATGTTAGTGGTCCCATAATAAAATCCATTTCAATGAGTGACAGTTATAGGAACTCACTATTGCTGATGGTGGTTTTTTTTTCTACCTATCTACACACACACACACACACACACACACACACACACACACACACACACTGCATAGACCTAGCTTAATGCCTTTTCAATTAAAAAATACCCAGTTAATAGAAAGACACAACAATGACATATATCAGTGAATGTAGTATTAATTATTACCATGGTGCTCTTATTAGCTTCTTCAGAACAGGCCCCCTCATGAGTATTCAATTTAGATTTTAAAAGAGCAAGGAGGAAAGTTATTGCATGCTAATTAGCTTTAAATTCCTCCTTTACATGGTCAATTGGAGATAGCAGAATAATGCCAACTGAACAGAAGAGCTTTGGTGAGATGACAGAGGCTAGAATTTTTAGCATCCCTCCCTGTAGCCTTTCTGGCCCAGCAGATTCCTTTGCTATCACTCATTCTATAGCTTCAGTGTCACAGGGTCAAGCTGGCCTCAGTGTGAACAAGAAACAATCTCACTATGTCATTCATGAAGCTGAGGTTCTGTGTGTGACAGGTGAGTTCTCCCTCAGTACCATAGTGTGTTTCATATCAGTGGATGTGTTCCTTCTTTTTGTTCCTTTCTGTGTTTTCATAACGTCATGTACTTTTCTTATAAAAAATCTGTTTATGTTCTTTTCCTTCATGAAGACTGAGCATGCTGAGGACAAAGATTGAGGTTTTAAAATTTCTTTATCCCTAGGGCTAATATATAGCTCAATACATGATTATGACTTGAGTGAATGAAGTAATTAAACATGGGCTGAATAACCACATGGCCAGGAACATGTGTGGGAAAGTAAAGTATCTGATACAGTGATGTGGGTTCTCAACTCTGTGCTTGATTTGTGGAACTGCCAGTCCTTGAACTCCAGAGATGCAAAGCAAAGTGTTCTTCCTGCAAAATTCATGTACCACTCTGGATTAATTCTTTTACTTATAATCCTTACATGTTTGCAACACCTGCTTACGTGGACTGAAAGAAACCAAAAGAAATCCCATGTTATTTTTCCCCCTAAAGCCATGAATCTTGAATCATCTCATGACTCAGATATCCTTTTCCTGTCCAGGATTGAAGACACTCTAGAGAGAAAGCATTTTCTGCTCTCAAATGAAACTTCAAGTCTTACCAATCAAAATGCCATAAGAAAGCAGAATAGAAAGAAAAAAATAGTTTTCCCATATCCCTTTTCACTTTTCCCATTGAAATTCCCATCTGAGATTAAATGCCTGGGTAGGATGCAAGAGAGTGCCATAACATATGGGCCTTTACTTCTGTGCTACCAGGCAGAACCCTCAATGAGAGGACTAGAGAGAGTAGAGAAAGGATGGTGTTGATCACCATCCTGTTACAAGGACTGCATGAGACACATCATCTTGGTTAACCCTTGGGACAACTCTTGAGGTAGGTATTATTATCATATACTAGTTTACAGATTGAGAAATTGAAGTTAAGGGATCTTCAGAAATTGGTTCAACGTCTTACAACAAGTAAATGGCGAAACCAAGCCTGAAATCCATTCATGGTTGGCTTATTCCGAGAGGCATGTTATTAACCAGCACACCATATTTCTCCCAGGGCAGAGTAGATGATTTTATTAAAATACTAAATACTACATTAAGTGCAATGTTATTTTTATTCTAGCTACGTTAATGCTAAATTTGCTTTTAAAAGAACTGTGAACTCCAACCCCCAAGCCTAATGTCTGCCAGAGCCTTATTTTTTCCTTTTATTCTTTTAAGAATTTTTCCAGTATCCTATCCATGTCTTTCAGAACATCTGTAGTTTTGGGGTGGGCAGAGTTATGAAGGCTGATTAGATATCAGAGTACCATCTGTGGGTCTCATGTCTGTTATTCCCTTCCTTGGCAGTCAAACAAACACACAGAATAAAAGAAATAATGGAGAAGAGTCACCAGTATGTGCTTTGTGTTCACCAAAGAAGCAAGCAGACTTTGCATATTCCATTATGTATTTATTCCTCTGTCCTGCAGTGAGTTGGCGAAAAAGCAGAGCAGTGTGTATGTGTGTTACTAAAAGTGATCAGAGGAAGGGAGACGGCACAGCTCTTCCTTCTGCATGGACAATTTATAATGACTTGGTGTCTGATAAAGAGCAGAGAGCCACAGAAGCTCTGGACCAAGTCCATAATCTCTCTGATGTGCTGAGCTCTAGAAATATTGAATAGTAGTAACAGGATTGAGGACCCCCACTACAGCGATATGTGCAAGTACATGGCCAATGACACAGATTTACAAAAACGGAGGATGACTCCCTGTTAGCTTTCCTGAAACCTAATATGTTTCCTTTTCAGGGTTATTTTAGTGAGAAATCATGTTTTAAATAGTATGTACTATAACCAACTCCCTGGTAGATGAAGGATGAAACAATTTTTCTTACTAGGGTGAATAATATGTCATTATCTGACCTCAACCAGTTCTTTCTCTTGCCGCTCCTCTTGCTCCTTGTGGGCTCTGTATTCCCACACTTCAGCCACTCTGAGCATCTCTTCCTTTCCTGTAGTGACCAATCTTATGATCTTTTATAGGCTGTTTCTTCTAATCATATCAGTTATTTTCCTTCTTTTTCTTTCTGCTCTGCCAAACTTTGTGACTGACTCATCTTCCTAAGACTTGACTCACCTCTGAAGTCTTTCTCAACTCCTCCAAAAGACATTCCCTCTTTTGCAGTCTCACTGTTCTCTGTTGGCATATGACATATAACCTACCAAAATATAAATAAGCCTAAGGCAGTGTTCTACGGAGATGTGAAGAAGATGAATTTGGACCATGATCTTCAATCAATCTATTCTAGCCTCGCCAACCTCTCAGTGTCTTATATGCAGTCAGCTATTTTGCACTCAGGCCCTTGACCCTGCTATCCACCATCAGGAATGCTCTTCCAGCTCTGCAAATAGCTGACCTTTTCCCATTCTTGAGATCTCAGCTCACCTGGCATCTCTGTACAAAGGTCTTCTGTTACTACTCTATCTGAAGTTGCCCACCTCAGTTAGCTTCCATCCCAACCGCCACTACATTTCCTTCATTGCACTCATCACAATCTATATGTCTCTTATTTATTGATTTGTTGATTCAAATCAACAAGTTGTATTGATTCATTACATTTCTCCTCCCCTGGAACAAAGAGGCCTGAAGACAGAAACAATGTCTGTTTTGTTTACCTGTATGTCCCTACTGCCTAGCAGCCATGCCTGGTAATTCAGAGATGCACAAATAAGAATTTACTTCTTAATGAATAAGCGATAAATACAAAGTTATTGAATAAACAAGCCAAAGGGAGAAGACACACTGGTGTCCATATGAGGCATACCTAGCCCATATGAGGCATACAATCTTGAAGATTTGGGGAAGGATACTTAGAAGAGACTTAGTTGTATAGGTAAATCCTATGTGAAGAAGATCGAATTTCAATTTGTGTTATATTATTCCTCACTTAAGGACCTGGTGAAAGCATTTCTTTTACTTTTTTCAGAAATAATGAAATAAATTATCCTCATACAGTCTTCTGCCCTCCTCCTCTTATTCTTGGTGAGGGCCAAGACCTCAGATTCTCTCTGCAAAGTGCGTGTTTCTCCCTCACATTAGTCCTCGCTGGAGTGTTACATAGACTCCTATTGCTGTTTATGCAAAGTGTCTAATTATGTTTTCACTCAAAGATCTTTCAAGTGCCAAGCTCAGGAGTCTTTGCTCACCCACACTAGCACTTCAAGGCGTCGGATACCCCCTTAGCTTATTATTCCTGGGAATGGCAGTAGCTTCTGCAGCTCTGCCTCATTCCATATTCTGATTTGAGTGAATACTTTGCTCCAAATCTCCGTGCCCAAAGTCATACCCCTAGGGAGGACAGATTCACCTGAATCCAAAACAGATGCTTTTTTTCCTTTATATTATGTTACATACTGGGGTTCTATGTCGTATCACTCATCTTTTGTTGTTATTTTTTTTTGGAGGGAAGAGAATATGTGAAATTATTACACAAAGTTCTTAGTGGGGGCCAGGATGTATATTAAGAATTTAATAGTTCGTTATCACATAGTCCTTTACCCCCGCCCCAACCTTCCACTTAGTATCACTTTGCCCACTTCAGAGCTGACCAAAGTGAGTAGAAAACATATATATCTGGCCAGAAGTCTCACAGCTATTAAGTGAGTGGCGATATAATTCCAGCCTATGTCTGAGACTCACAAAGCCCACCTTGTGTTTTAATCACTATACTGTTGTAACTAGCCCCAATCAAATAACACATTGAAAAGTTATCCTGCCAAATTCCCAGTGCCTGCTTTTGTCTTTGGATACTTGTCCAGTGTACTTTTTAAAAATAATTGTTACAACATCTTTACTGCTTGCTCTTCAGAAAGTTATGAAGGATGTATCATTCCCCCCAATATACTTATGATATAACTAATCTCATTCTATTCTGTAAACATTTATTGAGAACTGATTATGATGCAAGTAAATCACTGAGCAGTGGAGATATTTAGATGAATGAGATGTGGTCCTTCCTCTGGAATAGCTCGCATTCTACTGAGAGAGACAGTCGTTGAAACAGCTAATTACAATGATCCATGCAATAGTTGAAATAAAGACTCTTCAGTGTAGGAAAAGAGAAGAATTAGTTCTTCCAGGGGGAGCAGGAAAAACCTTCATTAGAGTAGATGATATCTGAAATAAGCATTGAGTTTACTAACTTTTCAGGTGCCTTGCATATATACTAAGTGGTTTTACAGCAGCAAGGTGTGGCTGTCTGAAGTGTCAGCAGTGTTTATGAAACATCACTGCCCCTGTGGTGGGCAGATTGTGTGTGTGTGAGGAAATAGAGGGGATGTGGTGAATACGACTGAAAACATGGGCAGTTCCAGGGTGCATCCTGCACTAACAAAATACAAAGTTTGGACTTCATCTTGAAGGCAATAGGGAGCCTTTGGAGGTTTATAAAGCAAAGGGAACCATTGAAAAAATATATAATGTAAGATGTGAGAAACTCCTGTTCCAACACAGGAACATAGGATCATAAGCTACAGGAAGCTAGGAAAACATGCCCCCACTCCCCACATCACACCTCATCCCGGCTTTTTCCATCTGTGTTTCCACCATGGATCTCTCCTGTTAGATTTGCACTATACAAAAGATGCCAACATTTTCAGCAGAGCAGGAAAGCCTTCTAGCATCCATAAAAGTTTGGGTCTTGCTGTTTCCTGGCCTTTGCTCCAATCTAGACTATCATACTTGCTAAGGGATAAGCTGAAAGAAAGGCAGGGTGATATCAGTTTTAAGAACATAGGTGGCTGGGTGCGGTCACTCACGCCTGTAATCCCAGCACTTTGGGAGGCCAAGGGTGGGTGGATCACGAGGTCAGGAGATCGAGACCATCCTGGCTAACATGGTGAAACCCCGTCTCTACTAAATATACAAAAAATTAGCCAGGTATGGTGGCAGGTGCCTGTAATCCCAGCTACTCAGGAGGCTGAGGCAGGAGAATGGCATGAACCCAGGAGGCAGAGCTTGCAGTGAGCTGAGATCGCGCCACTGCACTCTAGCCTGGGCAACAGAGGGAGACTCGGTCTCAAAAACAAAAAACAAAAAACAAAAAAATGCAGGAAAAAAAAAAAAAGAACAACAACAAAAACAACCAAAAAAAACCAACAAAAACAAAAAAAAAACAGAACATAGGTTTTGGAGATTAGCTGCCTGGGTTCACATCATGGCTATGTCACTACTTAGCTGTATGAACTTGGTAGTGTTCTGTGAACTCTCTGCCTTGTTTTTCCCATCTGTAAAATAGGGATCATTATATAATCTACCTTGTGATGTTGAAGTGAGAATAAAATGAGTTACTACATGAAAACTACTTTGAACAGTGGCCTGGCAAGTAATAAGTGCTCCATGAGTATTATTATTCTAGCAACCTGAGTTGGTTATGAATGACAAAATGCCAAGCTACTGCAGTCCTTACTGAGAAGATCTGTGAAGACAGAATTGTTGACTATGAAATATACTTCTTAGACCAGTGCCTAAGATTAGTGGCACTTAGTGAGCACTTACTATGCAGGGTGTATTTACATGCATTATATCATTTAACCTCACAACCACACTGTGATTGATGTATATGTATTTGTTTCTATGCTACATCATCTTTGTTTTCTTGAAAAGGAAGGAGTTAAGCCACTTACACAAAAGCACACACATAGGAAATGTTAGGACAAGGACTCTAAACAGGTTAGTCTAACTGCAAATTCATTATTTTCTTTACCACACTACCCTACCTGTCAAGTTAGAGGGGTCAAACTAATTTAATTGTTTAATCTTCTATGATGAGAGCTGGCACATATGTACACAGAAAATCTGCTTTGTATTTTTGCTATAATTTGTGCTCCGTATGTTTATATAACAGATGTTTATCTAAATTCTTTCACACTTCCTGTCCAATTTGCTTCCCAAGCAGCATATATATTATTATTACCTTTTTATATGTGGTGAAATGAAGGAATCAAGATTTAGCCCTTTTCCTTGCCTTGAGTTGCTCTCAGTTGAGCCTTCTTGGGCACCTGTTAGAACTTTCACAGTCTTTTTGATGATGAGCTTATCATGGCTTTATCATTATTATAGACTCTTTGCTTCCTTGGTATTCCATGACAACCTCCTGCATTTACACACCGTTGTTTGCCAGGCGTCCTTGACCTCATAATGGAAAGGTCTGAATATCAGGATGCACCCAAATAGAGCAAGTAAATGTGATATGAGAGTAATTAAAACATTCTTTGGATCTAACTCTTCAAGAGCGTCGTGAGGATCAGTAGGTACAAGACTGCTATTTTTAGATCTTAACCTCATTGTGCATGTTTGAGATGGGACCTAATAAACTAAATGGACTGAATAGTACAGAAGATTCCAGTTTCACGTGACATGTAATTATCAGACATTTCAACTCTATAGTGTCAAGGTCTACATCGTTGAACTGGGGGTAAGGGGTGAGCACCTAGCAATGCCGTCTAACCATCTTAATGCCATTTTATGTACTAGTCAATGTCATATAATTCAATTTTCTAGAATATTATAGAATTCCTCTTTTATGTCGTGCATTAAGGAGAGTAAAAAGCAAACCATCTGGGCTATAGAACAAAACATTGATTAGAGTAAAAACCATACAGAAAAATGTATGACTCTCTTTCCCTCTCATATCACCACACCTATTTTATATGGATAAAATCAACATAACATGCAGTCATTGAACATGTGCATGGTTTTTCTTGGGTGTCTACCAAACTGGATGTTTTCTGTCAGAAATACAAACACATTTTTCATATTTCACCAAGATATTGTCATCTAATGTGTAAGTATCTAGCTTATGTTATATAAACATAGTGAGAAATACCTCTTGGCTTTTACTTTATTTAAGATAAAAAACAATTTTAATAAAAATGTTTTTTAAATATTTAATTTATTTTCCAATGAAATTTTCAAAAAGGTTTATAAGCAAGGGCATATTTTAGTTGTGCTGACTAAGCAATGTATTCACCCATTTATTCACTCACCTAATGTGTAACTGTTCAATTATTAACTTCTATATAGTGCCTAATTTATGTCACAAATTGTTTTTCTTTTAATTTTTCAAAAAAAGGTTGAGTAGATATTATGCCCCATTTACAACTGAGTAAACTGATTTTCAGTGAAGTTTAGTTTCTCTAACATATAACTGAAAGTCACTAGTATCCAATAGATGCTGGCAGGATTTTAAAAAATCATTTTCATTCTGAGGAGCCGGGAAATTTGGTAACAGCAATTTGGACAAATAGAAAAAGAAAAAAAAAATAGCCTGAGATGTAGCTCCTAACATGGATTTTATTGTGGCATAAAGAAAGGCAGTGACATTTCTAAATAATAAAATAGCTGAAGGACAGAAAAAAAAATTGAGATTTAAAGAGATAGCTTTTCCTAACCCCTATGTATTTTTAAAAGTTTTCATTTGAGCTATTTATTCATTCAGAGAATATTTTTGAGCGTCTACCATATGCCAAACAATTTCCAGAAGATATGTGGAATACATCAGACACAAGTTAGAGTGAAAACACACATACAAGCATACACACACACACACACACACAACTTCCTGTCCTTTTGGAGGTAGCATTGTAGCAGGGAGACACAGACAATAAATGTAATAAATATGGTAATTATCTAGTATAATAGAATATTATAAGTAGCATGGGGAAAAAGAAAAAACGAGAGAGAGAGCAGGGTATGGGCAATGAACTTGCCTGACACAGGACTGGGGAGGGCTGGGTAGTCATTGTGAGTAGGATGAGTGAGTAGACCCTACTGAGAACTCAACACTTCAGCATAAACTTTCAGGAGAAAATGGTAGCATGGAGGATATTGTGGGAACAGCATTCCAGGCAGAGAGAACATCCAGCACAAAAGCTCCAAGTTGAACTCATGCCCAATATCTTCTAGTAAGCAAGGAGAACCCAGGAAATTAAAGGAAGCATAGTAAACATGAAGTCAGAGAGATAAATGCGGGCAAATCGAGAAGAAACTTACAGGCCAAGGGAAGGAATCTTTCTTATACTTTGGAAATAGGGAGCCACTAAAGAGGTGTGGCAAGATCTGAATTATGTTTTAAAAGGCTGCTAATTGTGTTTTGACTTTTATTTTAGGTTCAGGGTTACGTATGCAGGTTTGTTATATAAGGAAGTTGCATGCCACACCGGTTTGGTGTACAGACTATTTCATCACCCAGATAATAAGCATGGTACCCAATAGGTAGTTTTAAGATCCTCACCTTTCTCCCATCCCCCACCCACAAGTAGGCCTTAGTGTCTATTGTTTCCTTCTTTGTGGTTATGTGTAATCAATGTTTAGCTCCCACTTACAAGGCAGAATGTGTGGTACTTGGTTTTCTCATCCTGCATTAGTTTGCTTGGGATAATGGCCTCCAACACCATCCATGTTGCTGCAAAGGACATGATCTCATTCTTCTTTATGTCTGTGTAGTGTATATATCTGCCACATTTTCTTTATCCAGTCCACCATTGATGGGTATTTTTGTTGATTCTATGACTTTGCTATTGTGAATAGTGCTGCAATGAACATATATATGCATGTGTCTTTATGGTAGAATGATTTATATTCCTTTGGGTGTATAACCAGTAATGGGATTGCTGGGTCAAATGGTAGTTCTGTTTTAAATTTTTTGAAAAATTGCTGTGTCAAATGGTAGTTCTGTTTTAAATTTTTTGAAAAATCAGCAAACTGCTTTCGACAATGCCTGAACTAATTTACATTCCCACCAACAGTGTATAAGAATTCCCTTTCCTCAGCGACCTCACCAGCGTTTGTTATTCCGGCTACTAACTTAATAATGAGCTGCAAGGGTCAAGGATGAAATCAGGGAGAACACTGAGGGGCTATTGTAGTAGTCTAGGCAAAAAATGGCAGTGAGTCTAGTGGAAACAAGAAAAATGGTCAGGTTCTGGATGTATTTTGGAGATAGAGTCTACTGCGTTTCATGACGGATTGGAAATAGAGTAAGATTGAAACCAAAGGACAAGGATAAGTCTAATTTTTTGTCCTGAGAAACTTCCCAATCAAGAGCAGAAGTTCAGTTTGCAGCATGTTAGCTTTGAGATCAAATACCCAACCTGTTTAATAAGTGGTTAAACAGCAGAGGGCGATGGCCAGAAATTACAAATTGGAGAGTCATGGCCACATACATGGGCTTTAAATCCATGAACCTAGAGAAGTCTCCCAAGAAAGTAAAGGCAGGTAGAGAAGGAGGAAGACCAAGGATTCAGCCCCAGGGGTCTCCAGAATTATAAGGTCAGGAAGAAATGCATTATTTAGTAATGGGAACTGAGGAAGAGCAAAAATAAGTAGGGAGGAAAACAAAGAATGCATTGACTTATTATGTAGGAGGCAGGGATTCACTGTTTAAATGTTGCTGATAGCTCATGGAAGATAACAGTACTGAGAACTGCCCATTGGATCTGGCAACAAGGATGTCATACATCACCTTCATTTAAGCAGCTCTGAGAACACAGTGAGACTAGAAGTCCATGTAGAGTAGTTTAAAAATGAGGAAAAATTCCAGAGAAATACAGATAATTGTGTTTTTTGTTTGTTTGTTTGTTTTTTTTTTTTTTTTTTTTGGACAGAGTTTCACTCTTGTCGCCCAGGCTGTAGTGCAATGGCGTGATCTCAGCTCACTGCAACCTCTGTCTTCCGGATTCAAGCTATTCTCCTGTCTCAGCCTCCCAAATAGCTGGCATCCACCACTGCGCCCAGCTAATTTTTGTATTTTTAGTATAGACGGTGTTTCACCACGTCAGCTAGGCTGGTCTCGAACTCCTGACCTCAGGTGATCCACCTGCCTCAGCCTCCCAAAGTGCTGGGATTATGGGTATAAGCCACCATGCCAGGCCCAGATAATTCTTTAAAAGAATTTGAATGCAAAGGCAGCTAAGAACTAGAGTGCTAGCTATAAGATGAAGTTAAGTTCCAAAGAGTTTTTGTTTTATTATGAAAGAAATAGAAATAAGAAGTTATGCCAATGAGAGGAGTTTAATATAAAAGAAGAAAAATTGATGATGTAGGAGGGAGAAGAATTGCTAGGTTAGTCAGAAAGTAAATGGACTGCAGATGTGTAAATATGTCTGACAATAATAAGGTCTAACCTGGAGTCCACGCTCATGATTTAGAGGGAGACTAATCAGTCGAATTGTATATTGTTTTTTTTTTTTCTCTATCCGCAGTCAGCTGCTGCACACATGAATGGAGCAGGTCCAGAATTGGATTAAACAAGAGTTTTGACATGTGAATTCTGAAAACAATGAGAAGGGTCAGGAAGTTAAGCTGGCATGCAAAGAAGTGATTAATATGTTTGCTGTGGAATTTAAGCTATATAAAAAGGGAACACAGGACTTCAAATGGGTGAGGAACAGAAATGAAGCTCTTAGATAAAGGAATAGGAAGACTTGGTGAGGTCAAAGGATTTTTGGTATTGGGAGTGCTGGAGGGAGTGAACTGGAAAGTTAAGATATCATGGTCAGAGAGATGGTGCATGAATTTGAGGTCGTAGAAATATTGCAGTTACAAAATATAAGATCTATGGAGATCTAGGTAGAAAGTGGTTAAGGTAGAGTGGAAGACAAAATCATTTGGAGAGAGGATTGAGGTCACAGAGATGGTAGGTCACAGTGTTTGGAAGATTATCTACATATAGATTCTACATATGTGTTTTACATATGTATGTGCCTATATATGCATTTTCATATCTGCATGTATGTGAATATATGTGTGTGTATAACACAAGTGCTAAGACAGAGTAATATTGCAGAAAATGACAATAAACTAGGAATGACGGGTGGTGAAATCTAAAGGTAGGAATTTTCACGGAGTGGGGTAGTAATGTGCCCATAAATATGTGTTAGGCTGATGCAAAAGTAATTGCGGTTTTTGCCATTCAAAGCGGTGGCAAAGACCACAATTACTTTTTCACCAACCTCATAACAACCAACTCTCTCTGGAGAACAAAACAGCTCTGATTTTTTGTCTGCCAATTTCCATGATGTAAATGACACCCTGGTGCCTCCGAGGTAGTAACAGAATATCGTTAAAGACAGAGCTGGGAAGAGATAGGCACAATCAGCTCTCATGTGTAGGTTCAAGCCAGCCCTGGCATACCATTGAAGTAGGGTGTGAGAATAGTCTACAAGTGGCCATGAGGAGTAAGGAGACAAAACCCAGCTCTCTTCCTAGTGGTACAAGAATTATAGGAGAATAAAAAGATCTTCACTTGAGTGGAGCTGAATGGGAAGCAGAGTCCTTGGAGGAATGGGAACAGTTTTTGGTAAGAGCCAAAAAAGTGAAGGGTACATTTAGAGGATATAGGCAATTTTGATGTTGACCAATCCTGAATTCCAGAGGGTTTAGTGGAGGGATTTAAAGATAGGACTAAGAGATTCTGCTATATGGAGATAAAAGTTTGGGAGATGAGAGGTGACCCATGCATCTGGGGCTTCTTGCAGTTGAGGATGAAAACAGCAATGGAAAGCCTCATTACGATGAGTTCTGGTGGTCTCAAACCTGCAGTGACAGAGAGGCTGTGTTAGTGAGCTTGGGCTCTGAGGTGTGTGAATGGGTTCTCCCTTGACCCCTGTCAGGGATAAATGTGCTCACTCCCAGTGTGTGGGGGCCCTCTCACTCCCATTGATGGAGCTGAGATATCTGGGGAGGTCAGAGTTACTCAGATTGAGTGGGTACTCCTAGCCCATACATCACTTCATCCTCTGGAGACCCTTCCTTATCTCATTCAGTTGGATTATTTCCTTGTCATTTGTGCTCCTCAACCTTCAGCATTGCTCTCAAATCACCTCATAATAATTTTTTTTTTTAAAAATTCACCTCATAGTTGTTCCAACATGACTAAAGTCCTCAAACGTAAGAATTTTCCCTTTACCCATCTCTGTTTTGATAGGTCTATGCCATTCCTTAACACAATCCTAGAAAACAGCAGTCTTCAATAATGTCTACATAGGTCAAACATTGCCATTAAGACTTATCATCTATTGAGAGTTTATGATGTACTGAGTAGTAAGCTAAGTGCTTTATAAACATTATCTGTAATCCTCAAAACAACCCAATTTTTTATGCCCCATTTACAGAGAAGAAAGTCAAAGTTCAGCGCATTGTCTTGCTCAGTCTCAAAAACCTAACAAACACAAGCACCAAGGTACTTCTGATTCCAAAGATCATGCACTCAGCTGTTTTATAAGCTCAATTTCTGAGTAAGACAACTGTGTCCATAAGCAAATCAAAAATAAGAGTTTTAGCACTTCTCAAATTTATAAGTTTGATAGCTCTGACCATACTCTGAGATTCTCAAGCAGGATCGAGTTTAGTATTTGTTATCCTAAAGGCACCTGAACCGACAGGGTTGGATGGAACCAGGAATAGTCAGACTGATATGGTCTGCCAGCTGGTTGCCACATATCTCGTTGAAAAACAATCTGATAAATCAGCCTAAAGATAAGCCTCATGTTACCCTAAATCTGGGACAGTAACACACACTTAGCAGTCAGAAAGAATAAGATGTCAGTACCCAAATGCTAATGCATTGGTGCAAAATGTTTATCGTAGACTTTTTTTAAAGTCTGGAATGAAAAATCAAATCAAACTAATTAAAAAATAAAATTGAGTACCTGCTATGTGATGTGCTAGATATTAAAAAACTATGAAAAAGCTGTGGTCTCTGTCCTCATAAAGGTCAGAGCTTAGTAGAAAAGATAAACTTGAAGTAACTATATTGTGATGTATGAATTCTTTTAATTGACAGAAACATCAGCATGCATTCTGACAACATGTATTGGTAGCTACCGATGGTGCCTGTTTCAGAAAAAGATGAAAGATGAGCTTCCAAGTGGAAAGAGTAGGAGGAATCTTCCTGGTAAAAGACAAAGCATTGAACAAAGGCAGCTGGCATGAAGGATAAGGTGTCCAGGGGTTGGTGATTCTTTAATTGTGACTAGAACACTGGCTATAAGAATTGTAAATAATACACCTAGAAAGTTATGCTGGGCCTTGCATGCTATGCTGAGGGTTTGGACGTCAAAGCTAATTTAAATCTTAAACTCTATACCAACTGCTTACTTATTGAACTTCTGAGAGGGCTGAGCATTGCTGAGAAATGAGGAAGAATTCAGCCTGGTAGGAGACGATGTATCTGTACCTGCAGTGAGCTGAGGTGCAGTTTAGGGGGGACCAAATAATAAACGTAAAACACTTAGAGAAAAAGGTAATTGCTGCAAAGTGTGTATTGTGCAGTAGGAATTCCAAAAAGGGCAATATCATCGTGACTTCAAGTCATCAAGGAAGGGCTCAAAAAGAACAGGATTTTTGAGCTAACCCCGAAAAGATAAATAGAATTTGAATAACCATATTCATGAATAATGTTTGCTTAATGTCTCTAATTTATAACCCAGGTGTTTCCAGTTTCACTTTCTTGTCATTACAACTTTGTGATAGACATAAAATAAAGATCAATACCACCACTTTGCATGCACAGAAGCTCATAGGCGCTAAAGTGACTGTCATGACATTGCTAGGGTGCGATAGAGATGAATTCTTAGGACAGGTAAGGCTAATTCTCTAGCCAGACATCAGATTCTTGTTAAATGGAAATACCTTCAGAAAAAAAAAAAAAAAAAAAACATTTGGACCAGGATGAGGAGAACACCTCTTTCCTCCAGCAGGAGTCCCAGCCTGTATGGATGTGTTGATAGCTAGATGTGTGTGAACACTCCTGTTTTCATTGAGATGCCCTGTAACTCAGAGAATACCCTCGGGCAAGGCTGGGTGTTAGTCAACAGCCCTGAAAGAAAAATGGTCAGTGATATGAAATCAGCTTTATCCATAATCTCAATACCCCCCATGCACAGAAAAAATCTAAATCCAATAGTCGATTTGACTAGCACTGTAGGAGGCAAGGGACACTGGTTTTCTAAAGCCTCATTTAATTGTCTTACAAGATTTGAAGAGTTTCTATACCCCAGTGACATATCCCTTGTCATAAACAGGATTGGCTTAAATGTACCTGCTCACAGCCTGCATCCTAATTAACTAACGGCTTCCAGTTTACATTCTAGGATTCATTTTCTAGTGGAAATAGTAGAGGAAGCACCTACTATGCACCAGGTACTATGCTAGATACCATGTATATTGCCTCTACTGTAGTCATGGAAATAACATACATTTACCTCTCTAGTCTACTTCATGAAAGTTCTTGATTTCCAATTTTCTTTGGAATAAAAATGTAAAAATGTGGGGAGAGCTAGTACATTTTGATAACCTAAAAAAGACTCAAGACCTTTCCTGCATTATCCAATTTAATTATTATAATTACCTGAGAAGTGGGTGCTCTTATGATCTCTGTTTTCACAGATGAGAAAATTAAAGTTTCAAAAGTTTAATATTCACATGGTCATTATGGCTGGTAAAGGGTAAAACTCAACTGCAAACCCAATGACCCAACTCCATTAGGTCATAGCACCATCCTAAATTATAGTACAAAAGGAAAGTAAAACGCCATTTGGACTAAGAAACCAAGAAACCTGAAGCCAACCTGGCATCTTTCGGTGAACGGATGCTGAGACAAATTCACTTTCTTGCCATAAAGAACATATGCCTTTATTTCTGGTATACAGAAGTAGCCAGTTAATCTTTTCACTATCCTTTGTTTCCATCTGCTATGTAAGATGCAAATATAGCTACTAGAGTAGGATATGCTATCTCTTGGGGAAAATAGATATATTTTCCCCAAATTTGAGTTTCATATACAGTGAGTGAACTAGAATTTCCATAGCATGTTATATCAAATAGACACAAAGCCGTGGACTGGTTGATCCCTTTTGACTCTGATTCTTAGGAGGCCCCTTGATCTAATTCTTCTGGAGAGAAGAAGCAAATGAAACTCTGCTGTTGATACTGTGCTTGGATGGTGGATGATAGGTAGAGAGGGATATTTTGTAGCTTCTTGAAATTTCTTATTCTTGTGACCCTTCTGGAGAACTTCAGAACAATAAAATAGGGCATTAGATAGACCAACCTGTGGTCTAATCCAGTTTCAGTGACTTGTTAGCCTTATGACTCAGGGCCTCTTATTTGTTATATTACAATGTCTACCTCACAGGATTGTCATGAGGATTAAATGAGAAAATGTTTCCACAGTGTCTAGTAAAGTATTTAGCATACTGTCTTTTATTCATTTATTTAAAACATGTTTTAATGGCTTTTTCTTTAGTTTGAATATGATATTCTAAAAAGTTCCCCAAAAGATGTATGAGTATAGAGACAAATAGTGAATGTTCTCCCTAGACATCTTGCAGAATTCTGGGTGTTCATCAGTAGAGACAGACAGTTGGCCCTGTGTCCATAGTGTTCATGCTCTGGTAGAAGACACAGATGTAAACACACTTTAATTCTAAATTGATAAGAGCTGCAAGAAAATGGATAGGTCCTCTGATCGTTTGCAAGGGGGCTAGATAACCTGTTCTGCTCAGGAATACGGTGGAATCAGCTGAGTTTAATCTGAAGAAAAGAAAGAAGTTTGAGTAGGAAAATAAAGATCCCGGGATGCTGGGCCTTCTAGGCAATGCTGAGACCCAAGTGCATATGTGTATAAGCTTCATCGAGGTATGTGAGTGTGTTCCTGATCCTCAATAATTCAACAGAAGTGAACCCAAGACAAATGAACATTCTTCATTCCTGGATGTACATTTAGCCCTGATTATCTTTCTTTTTTTAAATTATTTTTAATTATTATACTTTAAGTTCTAGTGTACGTGTGCACAACGTGCAGGTTTGTTACATATGTATACATGTGCCATATTGGTGTGCTGCACCCATTAACTCGTCATTTACATTAGGTATATCTCCTAATGCTATCCCTCCCCCTTCCCCCAACCCCACGACAGGCCCCGGTGTGTGATGTTCCCCTTCCTGTGTCCATGGGTTCTCATTGTTCAATTCCCACCTATGAGTGAGAACATGTGGTGTTTGGTTTTCTGTCCTTGTGATAGTTTGCTGAGAATGATGGTTTCCAGCTTCATCCATGTACCTACAAAGGACATGAACTCATCCTTTTTTATGGCTGCATAGTATTCCATGGTGTATATGTGCCACATTTTCTTAATCCAGTCTATCATTGCTGGATATTTGGGTTGGTTCCAAGTCTCTGCTGTTGTGAATAGTGCCACAATAAACATATGTGTGCACGTGTCTTTATAGCAGCATGATTTACAATCCTTTGGGTATATACCCAGTAATGAGATGGCTGGGTCAAATGGTATTTCTAGTTCCAGATCCTTGAGGAATCGCCACACTGACTTCCATAATGGTTGAACTAGTTTACAGTCCCACCAACAGTGTAAAAGTGTTCCTATTTTTCCACATCCTCTCCAGCACCTGTTGTTTCCTGCCTTTATAATGATTGCCATTCTAACTGGTGTGAGATGGTATCTCATTGTGGTTTTGATTTGGATTTCTCTGATGGCCAGTGATTAGCCTGATTATCTTTCTCCTTTCTTAATTATATGAATAGATTTTCAGATTAAATAAGGTAGATATTTTATTTGTTTTCTCTGTCATTTACATGGTTGTCCAGAGATAGATTGTCCACAATGACGAAGGCCTGGAATAATTCCATTTTGTCTTCTATATTATTTTGGTGTTTTGTTTCATGGGCAGATGCCTCATTATGTAACATAGTGGTTACAGATCTAGTCATTACTTCAACTTTCCAGTCAGCAGGAAAAAAAAAATTGGAAAGAAGAACATTTCACCTCTTTTAAAAGGCTTTTTTTTTTCACAAATAACTCATCTATGTACAAAGGAGGATAAATGCATTGTGTATTTCAAATGTTCCCACATTTTAGATGGGATCCCTGGAAAGCATAAAAGTTAAATAATGTGACCAAGGACACACAACTAGTAAATGTCAGGGTTCATGTTCACATGCAAGCATTGTTAGCTCCAAATCCCCATCTCTAAAGCACCATTCCACACTGCCTCTCCTCGGGACCTGCTAAGATGGTGATACTTGTGTTAAGTGTTGAAAGATGAATAGGGAGCAGATCACTTAAAGAAATTGGAGAGAAGGGCATCTCTGGATGAAAACAACATCATGTGCAAAGGAAAGAAGGACTCAGGGTGCTCATCTATAAATGGAAAAGTTTATATCTTTTCTCACTGGGCTGTTCCGAATCAGTGAGATCAAGTGGGTAAGAGCTCATGTCCCAGTGCCTGCCTTTGAAATCACTCATTGAAACTATGTTCAGAACAAAAGCCAAAAGCATATCCGTGAAAGATTACACAAGAGCCTGTAGGATATACTAACCTTCTGTTAGGGGACAGCATAATTAAGGTTGTGTTAATGATGTAAGTGTTGATTTTACCAAAGCATTTGATGCGGTCTCTTTTAAAAATTTAATTGGAGACTTAATTCTAGTTGTCTCCTACATGAATTGAAAGATGGCCTGAGGAGAGCAATATAGGAAATCTCACACCAGCAATATGTTAACTGTAGAAAGGTGTCTAAATGGAGGACTACAATGATTTTTTATTGTATTTATTATCCTTAGAATTTATCTGCATGGATGACTTAATGCAGACAAAATTTTGGTCACTTAAAATCACCAAACCTATATGAAGGATGCTAACGGGCAAAACTTAACTTTTTACCACCTCTATCTAATATTAGCCCAGTTGAGCAAAGTTTATCATATTTACCCTAGGGTTTAGAACCTTTCCTGCCTGCAGCTGTCTCAGCCATACATTTGAGCACAGAATCCTAGAAGTTGAATCTGTCTTAGAGACCAATTCTTTCAGGTCATTGTTTTATAGGTGGTCTCACCTGAGTTCCAGAAAAAGTAAGTAACTTCTCAGACATCACATGGGATCATTCAGGTTAGAACAATAGCGTAGTCTTTGGGTCTTTAAATTGTAGGCAAATCAAGAGATATAAGACCAGAAGTAAAGATTTTTTTTTTTTATCACAGTCAGGGGCTGTTATAACATTTCAGAAGTAAACAGCTCGAAAGCCCCAAGGATGTGAAACCATGAACAATGAGCAGAAGATAATCTTGAGAAACACATATTTAAGTTGTCTTTATCTTTGTCCTTATGACATTTAAAATATCCCCTACTTTCATGTACATTCCAATGCATTATGGCCATTTCTTTATTTGTGTTGCTGACCCTCCTATTCTGTCCTGGTTATCTTTCATTTGCCCCTCCAGACCCGATGTTCACCTTTCTCCACCCTGCTCTGGTTCCCAGGAGACTGGCAGGTATGCACTTCCCTTGTCTTTCAGTGTTCGTTTGGGTTCAGCCAGTGGTCAGCACTGGCAGGAGGTGGGAGAGTAGGTGAAGAGTAAGGTCACATCACCATGGTTACCTACATCCCACACTGTTAGCCACTCTGTACTGCACAGCCCTCCCCATGTAGCTCCCCTCTCCAGGGTCTAGGAGCATTCCTTCCACTTGTCTATTCATGGGTGGTAAAGACTCCTCAGGGTTACTAGCATTGATAAACTGCACTGTCTCGGGTTAGTTTCCTTAAAACCATTAAATAGCCATTTATTTAAACTCTCCTTAAATTATACAGTTTGAAGGCACCATGTTTTTCCTGCCAGGACCCTTGCTGATACAGCTGATAACCTTGATATACCCTCCTGAAACAATGTGATGTTTCTTTCTAAATGAAGTATAAAGTTTTGAAAATATATTTAACTTTATTTTAATACACCACACATTAATTTACAAGTATCATTTCTCTCGATGTATTTATTTTCACATTCTGGTACATGTTTATACCTCATAACTGTTTCTTGATTAAAATTTGTAAATTCAATTAATTAATATATACTCTGACTGTCCAAATAACTTGAGCCAGATACTGCATCTAGGAACTTTTCCTTTCATTAGTTCATATTGTCTTCAAAATACTCGTGAAATATATATTATACTTTCTATTTTATGAAGCTGAGTCTTTTCTGGGCTGGTTGAGTGACTTTTCTAAGTCTGCAGATCTGAAAATGGTGCCAACATCAAACCATTTAGCAAATAAACAGCTACCAGAATGACCTATAAAGAGTGACTAGCTTTGTAGAACTTCATCAGCAATATTAGAAAGAATACTCATTTTTCCCTCTGTAATAAGAGCTGTAAAGGGAGCAGGAGGAGAAAAATCTATTACATTAATATGTTTGTGCAAACTTCAGATGAAAAAGCTTCAGTGAAATGTTTTAAGTGATACATATGGGATGAAGAGAAGCTTTTTATCCATTTGTGGAAAATATATAGATGGAAGCAGCTTGATGGCTAAGAAGGGGTTCCAGGTTTGACCTCAGGACACTGGTGAGATGGATATATTTGGGAAATATGTTTAATAATTTTCAGTCATAGATTCATCACCTCTCCCTGAGATGTCTGTATGGCCTTCTAGACTGTTAACTCAAGGACAGGATCTATTTCTCATTTAATTTAGTATTTGCCTACTTAGCCCTCTCTACTAAGCATGAAATGAGTACCAGGAACTTGATTAGGAATATACGTTTTATATATATATATATTTCTTATTATATATATATAAAATATATACTCCTTGATTAGGAATATATATCATATATATTTATATATGTAACATATAAGGAATAATTGTATATATTTATATATAATATATATTATATAAAATATATATTTATATATAATATATATTATATATATATTTATATAATATATATTATATATAAATATATATATAATATATAATATATATAAATATATATATAATATATTTTTATATATTATATATAAGGAATTATATGTAATATATAATTCCTTATATATAATATGTATTTATATATTGTATATAAGGAATATATATATATAATATATATATTATATATAAGTTCCTGGTACTCATTTTCAAAGAAAAAGAGGTATACATATATATATAATATATATTAGGAATCTATATATATTTCTTTTTCTTTTTTCATATTATCCCCATGTATTGTTATTGAAATTCAGTGTTATAATTCTTGCTATAGTCTGAATGTTTGTGCTCCCACCAAAAAAAAATGCATGTGTTGAAACCTAAGCTCCAAGGTGATGATATTAAGAGATCAGGCTTTTGGGAGGTAATTAGATCATGAAAGCCCTTTCCTCACCAATGGGAATAGCGCCTTTATAAAAGAAGTCAAAGGGAACTTGTTTGTCCCTTTCACCACGCGAGGATTCACTGAGAAGGTTCTACCTTTGAAGCAGAGAGCGATCCCACACCAGACCCTGAATCTGCTGGTGCCTTGATTATGGACTTCCAAGCCTGCCGAAGTGTGAACAATGAATTTATGTTATTTGTGAATCATCCAGTGCAAGGTATTTAGTTACAGCATCCCATAGAAACTAAGACGGTCCTCTTTCTTTTCTTTTAAATAGATAAAAACTAGAAGCTCAGGAATTTCCTATACTGCACAGGGTCCAATTAATGGCAAGAGTGAAATTGCTTTATGTTGAGTAAATATATACCTAACCTAGCCTTATTATCACGTTTTTTGTTTCCATATTTGGATTTGTGTACAACTTTCCAAGGAAATTTGTATAGAAAACATTATTGAGGTGTGTGGCTATTCTCAAGAAGTCAGGAAATTTGGTATTCCATTTACTTGAAATATGTCAGTAATTCAACTCTCATACATCCAGTCACCTAGTCAATCAACAGACGTTAGACATGAATTAGGTCTTAATCCCCATTGCAAAATGACAACAATTGATTTTTTTAAATGAGGATTCAAGAAGCATATAAGCATATTCAATGGCCCACTTGTTACATTTCAATGATGAGTGAACAGCTTAGCACCAGCATAGAGAAGTGTTCCTTGCAATAAACGAGAAAGGAAGAAAGCTGTTTTTTCCCCCAGCTGACCATTGGTATGAGCTCAGTCAGCATTAGTATCACATTCGCATAGAATCTTGCAAATAATTTTGCCATATAGAGCATAACACCTCTTTCCAATCCACCACACACAGATAGAAGGCAAAATAAAGTGAACAAGAGGAAAGGGCAAGATTATGTACTTTAAAAGTGGGGGAGATGTGTCTTCAGAATGTCTGACAAGTTAAACTAATCATGAAGTACCCTATAGTTCAAGGACTCAAAAGCTAATCTGTTGCTCCATCCTAGACCCAATGCTTACATAATTTCTTTTCTAAAGATAACTACATTATAGAAGAATAAACTTTAGCCCTGTTGTTGAAATTTCTTATCTAATTTTTCCTTTTTAAATAGAGACTGGGATAAAACTCCTTTGCTAGGATAAAAAAGAAAGAGCAGTATGACTGATAATTTTAAGCAATATACACATGGTATAAGTAGTCAGTTGTTTCAGAATAAAGTATTAGAAAACAGGAAAAATAGAATCACTCTTCAAGAGGCAAGGTGTTTTTTGAAACATTTATAAACCAGATGGTTGCTGAATATGGATAAACATATATTCTTAGAATTAAGTCTTGGGTGGTCCTGGAAAAGTTTCAACCTCTCCTGCACCCCAACCCCATCTCTCTCTCTCTCCAGCCAACCTCTTTCTCTCTCTTTAATCTTTAAAATGAGGCTAATAACAATGTTGCCTTCCTAGGATTGTGGTGAAAATTAGGTGAGTTAATAAATGTAAACCGCATAAAATATAGATGATAAATGCCTCATAAAATTATTTTTATTATCACTATTGCCGTCATCACCATCATTTTTACAAGGAAATCTAGTAAGTAATATTTATCGGGAACTTATCATATGCTGGATCTCATACTAGATATTTTGTATATTACTGCACTTAATACTCAAATCAGTTCTGTAATAAGAGGCAGCATGATAAAGCAGAAGATCATGGCTTTATAGCCAAAATATTGGGGTCCAGATTCTAGATCTGCCACTTATTCTAAACTATGTGACTTTGACAAATTGCTTAAAGTGACACGTTGGTGAAAGGACCTGTAAAACTGAAATAATAATAATTGTTGTGATGATGTATTGATTGATGCAAGTGTCTATAAATATGTGCATGTATGAAAATACAGTCATGCATTACTTAATGATGGGAATACATTCTGAGAAATGCTGCATTGGGCCATTTCACTGTTGTGCAAACATCATAAAGTGTACTGACACAAACACAGATGGTATAGCCAGCTACACACCTAGGCTATGTGGTATCACATAGCCTATGGCTCCTGGTTAAAAATCTGTATGGCATGTTACTGTACCAAATAGTTTAGGCAGTTGTAACACAATAGTAAGTATTTGTGCATCTAAATATATCTAAGCATAGAAAAGATACAGTAAAAATATGATATAAAAGGTTTAAAAATGGTAAACCTGTGTAGGGCATTTATATGAATGGAGCTGGCAGAACAGGAAATTGCTCTGGGAGGGTCGGTGAGTGAGTGGTGAGTGAATGTGAAGGCTTAAGACATAACTATACAATACTGTAGACTTCATAAACACTGTATGCTTAGACTACACTATGTTTATAAAAATAAATTTCTTCAATAATAATGTTAGCTTACTGTAATTTTTTTACTTGATAAACTTTTTAATATTTTTAACTCTGACTCCTTTGTAATAACACTTAGCTTAAAGACAAATACATTGTGCAGTTGTACAAAAATATTTTCTTTCTTTATATCTTTTTTTATAAGCTTTTTCTATTTTTTAATTTTTTGTTTTTCTTTTACATTTGAAATTTTTTTGTTAAAAATTAAGACACACCTACATTAGCCTAGCCATACACAGGGTAGGATAATCAATATCATCATCTTCCACCTTTACATCTCATCCCACTAGAAGGCCTTCAGGGTCCTAATACGTATTTAACTGTCATCTCCTATGATAACAATGCCTTCTTCTGGAATAGCCTGAGGCTGTTTTACAGTTAACTATTTAAAAAATAAATAAATTGAGTATACTCTAAAACAGTAATAAAATATAAGTAGTGAATACATAAACCAGTAGCATGTAGTTTGTATTATTATCACTATGCACTGTACATAATTGTATGTGCTATACTTTTACACCAGCATCACCACAAACATGTGAGTAGTGTGTTGTGCTATGATATTACTATGGCTACCATGTCACCAGGCCATAGGAATTTTTCTGCTCCATTATGATCTTATGGGACCATTGTCATATCTGTGTTCCATCATCGACTGAAACATTATGTGGCACATGACTGTATGTATATAGTGTGTGTGTCTAAAAGTCATCCCTTACATTGTAGTTAATCATATTACTATAATGACCTTATTATTAATATAATTGAGAAAAATGAGGTATAGAGAAAATTCATGCTATGCCTACATTCATAAAAAGCTGCGGAGGCAAAATTCCAGGCCAGGTTCATATAAGTTTCATGGCCTTTGCTTTCTTTACTACATAACAATGACTCAGACGGTATATTTGCAGACTATAAGATTCAACACAGAATGAAGTAAAGAAAAGGTTAATGGATAGCCTAAACTAATTTAACTTTCACTGATCCCAATTTAAATTCAAATTGCTTTAATTTGGTTATCTTTGATCACTTATAATCTTTGAGCCGCCATTGTTTTATGTGACTTTCTTGTACACAAACCCATTTATTATTTCACCAATCCAAAGAGGAGGTAATACATACTTAGTTTATAAGTTTTGTTTAACAAACTTTTTAATACGTAAGTGTAGATATTCAACATTCTCATTTTAGCTACAATTTCTAGAAAAAAAATAGTACATAAAAGTAGGGGGAGAGTTCTGTAATAATAAAAATATCTAGTATCTACATTGGTCTTAATATATACTCACCCTGTTCTAAGCATTTTACATGTATTAGTTCATTTAATTCTCACAAGAGCATTATGAGGTAGATACTGTTTCCCTTCCCATTTTACAGACAAGGCTACGGACAGAGATATAAGTACCTTGTCCAAGATCACAAACCTGGTAAGTGGTTGAGCTAGATCCTGAACCTAGACAGTGAAGCTTCAGATGTTCTAAATGTGCCAATTTTTAAGGAAAGTAGGCTAGGCCTTTCTTAATTATTTCTGAAACTTAGTTCTACTGCATCGTTATAGCTGTCATTATTTTAATTCTGTTTGACTATTATTTACTGGGCATCTTCTAGGAGCAAAGTATAGCCAATCACACCAGAATAGAGAAAAATAACAGTGCTACTTAAGGACTTGGGAAAGATGGATATGTAAACAAAGGGATAAATTTCAGAAGAATCAAAATTCCCAATCCCAGGCCTTCTTTACCTTCTGTATTTTGCACCATTGGGAAAAAAAATCTATTTTGAAAAGCTATATGCTTTCAACTAAAACAAAAATTGATTGGGAGCTTTCCTTCGTTTTTATTTTGGTAAGATACATTTGAGTCAAAATCAATACCCAGAAGAGCTCCAAAGAGAAAGAGACGTTCTCTGGGTACAAAATTCGTGAAGGAGTAATTCATTCCAGTGACAGTGAAACAGTCTCTGAGTGCAGCGTTTAGCAATTCAGCTTGTCGCAAAACCTTTTCAAAAGAGTACAGGGTTTCAAGAGAACCTAAGAGAGGGGGAAAAAAAAATTCCAATTTATAAGTCACAGCTTTATCATAGGCAAATTCTCAATCCCTTTTCCCCTCTAGAGTTGAATCAATTGATTTGTAACCTGCTAAATACAAACAATTTCTCCCTCTGTTCCCACAACAACCTCAAGCTTGGTAGCTGGGGTTTAACCAAGTTGTATTACAGCAAGGGGACTCAGCGGTGTCTCATCCATGCGTCTGGTGAGTCACTCCTTCTTTGTGTATCCCCTTGTTCTGTTCATCAGTGATGCCTGACCTCTTTTTGTCAACTATTTCATACTCTCCTAAGCTTTGCTGCTAAGAGTCCATCCTCACAGGTACTACTGCCTTGATTATTCATTCCAGGATTCATTTGTTTTTTCATTATCCATTCATTAAACATTAATTAGTTGCCTACTATAGCAGACATTTTGCTAAGTAAAAAAAGTGCAGGAATGAACTAAAATACACAGTCAGTCTTGTAAAGCACAAAGTCATGGTGGCAGATAGATCAGTACAATAAGCAACTTAAGGATTTAATAAGCTGTATGGTGGAGAAGTATGTAGAGAGTTACAGGATGATAAGGGAAGGGTGCCTTTTGCTGGTTTAGGGTTCACAGAAGGCTCTTGTAGAGGGTAGCTCTTGAGCTAGGTTTTGGAGGATTAGCAGGAATTTTAAAAGCAAAAGAGAAGGTAAAGGACACTTCATGCAATGCGGTAGTATATGGAAAACATGGAGGTGGTGAGAAATGTAATTCTCTGAAGGCAAATTGAATTATACGGGAGAGTGAGGAAATCTTGAGAGACTGATAGAAAGAATTACAGAGGAGACTAGGCTTTGGCAGGGACTGGATCCTGGAGGGCTCTGTTCAAATCTGAGGTTTTAAACCTAAATTTGAAAGATGAAAAAATCATTGAAAAAAATAATTACACTGAAGAGTGCATGTTCAAAGTTTGCCTTGGAAATTTGCTTCTCCAGACCCCACTGCCATGACTAGTGGCCTTGTGAGTGTGCACAATGATTAAAAAGTAGACCTCCCCTTGAGTGCTAGCTCCATCTCTCACTACTGTGCAGTCTTAATCCACTACCTTAGCTTTTTAAGACCTTATTCCCTCATCTGTAAAATGTGAAAATCTTCTACTTCTTAGAAGTACTATAGTAATGAACTTGTGTATTGTTTTTCCAGTGCCTTGTATTTGTGTATTCACTCAGTTACATAACATAGTGAGCACCTACCTTGTTCCAGGGACTTTTCTAGAGAATATAGTTGTGAACAATGAAAAGTTTCTATGCTCACGAACTAATATTCCTGCAGTGCCTGGCACATAGAAGGTATTCAATAATATGTGATAAACAAGTATGCATTGTCAAGTTTCTTTTTCTTTCCAAATTTATAGTTAATATTTTGCCCTCACAGAACAAGGGAGACCCCGATGATCCAATTTCATTAATGGTGTTTGCATCTTGTGTGGCATGGGTGAGATAGCCTGGGGGTTTTGCAAACATTTTAGAGCATTAGTTTTAACTATACTTCAATCTGCTTTACTTTTTCATAGTGCTTGTGATTCCCTGAAATCCCTGTCTTTCTTTATTGGCTTATATGTTAGTTATTTGTCTTCCATTACAAGCTCCATGAAGGCAGATATGGTATCTGTCTTGCTTCCCACTGTATTCCCAGCACAGTGCCTAGCTTGTGATAGATTCTCAGTAAATACTTGCTGAATGTAAATACCTGTGGTCTCATTTCTGGCACAATTCAGTTGAAAAAAAACTTTTCCAGAAGGAATTTAAGCAACAGACAAATGGTAGGATTAGAAGGCCCTAATGCTTCCTTTCTACCAAGAATGTTCTGATTCAAAATTGTCAGCCTCTGAAGAAACTTCTTTACCTTTAACATTAATGCCACTCTTCTAGACACTCAAATGTTAGGAGTTGGGGGTATAATCTTCTAAAGTAGACTGAGTACATAAAATGAATTCTAGAGGAGGAAAGAAGCAAGAGTTAGATGGTAAATAGCAACATTAGTAATGCTAGGCCACCTTATATGTCCCTGCATGAAATCGAATTTTCATGGTTTATATGGAGAGTCTATCTGATATGCTTAACTACTTGTAAGCTGTTAATATTTGCATATCACCATGGAATATAGACTCCAGCAAGGTCATTTAACAGTTACAGGGCAGAAACTTTCCATTTTGTTAATCACTTACAACTCTAATTTCACACTACATCAGTCCTTTTACTCTGGTCTACAGCTCTTGAAAATCTCATTCTAAAAATCTACGGGAAAACATCTGTTCACAATGTGCTGGAAGTGGCACCATAGACACTCCCCTAAAGTCAGACTCTTAAGGACCGGAGTAATACTTTACTTGCACTATTTTTCTGATCTTCACTTATATCACTAGGAATTTCTTGTCCTTTCCCTTATCAGCTGTCTCCCATTTGCCATTTCTAAGTTTCATTTCAATCTGCCATCTGATGACTTCTTCATAGCTATTATTTATCAAATTTTTCCTTTCCGGTTCTCAACTGTGCCTCTCAGTCCAAGGGCTCAGTAGTCTAGAAACAAGTCGGCAGTTATGATTCTCAACACTCTCTGAGACTCCCTCCAGGTTAAACCATGGTTAAGATGCTTCCTAGATTTCAAACCAGTTACACACCCTAACGGACTTCCTCACAGAGAGAAAAAGTCAGAAAGAAAGAGGTCCAGAGGGCATGGGCCTCTTCCTGACATCGTGCCCATTTGACTGACAAAGAACAAGTGCATGTTGAGTCTCATTTTCAATCCTTTAAAAATCTTATAAATTAGTGCAAGCTCAACACTCAGCCTTGACACGAGAATTAGGATACTGGCTATATTTTAGATGGGAAGCTTAGATATGATTTCTTTTTTAGAAGGCAAAACAACATGACAAACAAAGAGCTAAGCCAAGGAAATCAGACCTGTAAATTTGACCGTAAAGTCAATGAGTATCCCACTTTCATAACATTCAAATAAAGTAAAATGGCTTTGCACCCAGTTCTCACTGACATGTTGCTTCATCACTTTCATTTTCTTTGCTTTGTTCACTGTCATAAGGCAGGGTCAAGGAAAGACGATTCATCTGAATCCTGTCAAAGTACATTTGTTGCCAGCTACAACATGGTTCTGATTCCACAATAATATCATGATATAATCTGATTTTTAAACATAAATACTACCAGTTACTGATGAAATATGGATTATGAGAAAGCCGTCAAACTAATGGAAAGGAGCCCATTCTTTCTTCTCTTCCTTCCTCTGAGCTTCTAATGTTTTTCATTAATTCTTGGCATGTGGGCCAATTTCCTCAGATCATATCACCATTGTTTGTGGAGTGTGACTGTATTAATTGAATTCTAAATTTCTACTATTGTGCAAGACGGTCCTTCTAATGAGGAATGAGAGCCAGATATAGAAGAGTTATAACCACTAAAATCAGAACATTGGCAATTAAATGCAAATGTAAAAAGCAAATATTTTGCAGCAGTTTTTAAAGCAGGGTTGTATAGTGATTTTGTTTCCCAAATACTGATTCGTGGACAACTATGGCAAATGTTTGTTACTTCCTACTCAGTATAAAAGAGTGAAATAAGAGAAATAAGAAATGTGATAAGGTGAAGACACCAATCAAATTTGAGTCTCAGTGTGAGGTCAGCGCTCACAACCAACAGTAGTACTCAGATATCACAGCAATCATTTATGATGTCTTGAGCAACTGAGCAGAAAGTTGTTTCTCTTTCACGTTCGGGTTGCAAAATCTTTACTTAATAAATGATGAGTGGTAGAGTCTGAGACCAGGGGAGGTATTTAAGCATGAGCGAGCTCCGTTTAATTTTTATTTTATATTGAAAAATATCCCCTTATCTCTAGAGATGAAAATAATTTAAAATCAAGTCTATACAGAAATGAAAAATACATTGAGCAGGAGAAGTAATGGTAGTCAAATAAGTATGTGTTAAGTAGGATGGGAGAAAGGTAAAATGTGGAAAGCATGTACATGCAAGTTCCATTCAAACAAAGAAATTCTCTTAGGAAGTCTTCATAGGGTGGCTATGCATTTGCAGTTTCAAAGAAGATTGTGTCTCCTGGTGGGTAAAGAAAAAGAAAACAAAGAAACATGTGCTTGACATACACAATCACTTGCTGCGTCAGTTTTTGTCATTATTTTCTTAAAGCACTATTTTCTCAGTTGGAGTTTAATAAGGAGAGAATGTTACAAAAGGCACATTTAGATTCTACAGACATTTACTGAATATTGGTGCTGGGTGCTTTCCAATTCATTCTCTCACTTAATCCACACTTACGGCATATAGTGTGTATGTGCTGGAGGGGGGCAAGTATCAACTTGATTTTACCTGTAAGGGAAACTTAGAAGCCTTGTATGCCAAGGACCATGTAGCTAGTGCTTGGCAAAGCTGAGTTCTAGGCCTTCTGGTTCTAAGATCCAGATTTTTTCTTGAAGGACAGTTGCCTCTCACTTGTCTTCATTTAATGACAATTTTATTCTGTCTGTTTCCTCATTTGCAAAATGGGATGAATAGATATAGTTTCTGTAAGCATTATTATACCAACTGTATGGATGAAGAGATTGAAATATGGGGAGACCAGTACCTTGTGCAAGGTTAGATAGAGACAGAGTTGGGGTTTAAATGCAGGAGCTCAGCTTCAGAGTCCTTGCTCCTATCAGTAATATTGTTTCTTAGTATTTGATGCTACTCAGCACAAAATTTTCATGAGGATGAGGAGTTAACACAGTTTTTGTCAAGTAGATAAGGCTCAATAAGTAACTGTTATGGGTGTTGCTGTCCTCATCTTTATATTGACACTTGAATATGTATATATATTTTATAAAATATATAATTACATTTTAATATACACATTTATTATACATATATAACTACTAATGAATAAGAAAACTGACTAGAACTTATTTTGTTACTTTCATTTTGATTATCATTATTATTAAAATTCCTTCTAAAATATCTTCAGTGGAATGCTAATCTCTTCAGATAAAGAATACAAAAAACTTTGTGAAGTGCACTTGAACATATTAAAAGCTCTGAAGTCTTGTAAGGAGAAAAGCCATTTAAATTGTTCAAACCAGGGTTTTAAGTGTGAAAGTACCTATGTGACATCATCAGCTTAGCAGATGCTGATAACTTGAACGTTATCAGTTCCGAGAACTCTCAACCACCTAAATCAACAGACTTATCTCTCTTCCAGGGTGCTACTGTGGCTTTTCACTGGGAGGTACTGCTGTTTGGAGACTAAGGGCCGATCCAGAATTCCCAGTGTTTATTTTTGCTACAGTACTCACTCAGGAAACTAGGTTGAAAGTCAAGTGGTTTCCTGAAGAGTAGGTGATAAGAATGATGTTGGATCTCCTGCAGAACATCTGACTTGAGCTCTGTCTGGCCTTAAGAAGTGGCAGTTCTCCGTAAAGAAAGAACGCCTGACCGCCTGGGTCTGGTCCATTTTACCTCTGCGACCTGTGGCAACATATTCACTGCTTTGTACCTGAGTCTTCATCTGTAATTGTGACATTATACAATGTTGTTTTGAGGATTAATGGAGACTATGAAAAATGTTCTTTGTACATATTGGACACATGACAAGCTATGCAAATAATTTTGTGTGATTTATTTTATTTTGAAATTTATATTTTTAATTGCCATTTTTATTTTAGATTCGGGGTACATGTGCAGGTTTGTTATAAGGTTATATAATGTGATGCTAAGGTTTGGACTCCTATTGTTTCTGTCACTCAGATAGTGGACATAGTGCCCAACAGAATGTCTTTCAGCCATTTCCCACCTTTGCTATGACATGAGTTTTTCTTTTTTATGGCTGTGTAATATTTCATGGTATATATATACCACAATTTTTGTAATGCAGTCCACTACTGATGCGCACTAGGTTGACTCCATGTCTTTGCTATTGTAGATAGTACTGCAATGAACATACAAGTGCATATGTCTTTTTGGCAGAATTTTTTTTTTTTTTTTTTGCTGGGCAGCAGGGGATGTGCTTAATAATGGAATTGCTAGGTCAAATGGTAGTTGTATTTTTAGTTCTTTGAGAAATCTCTAAATTGCTTCCCACATGGGCTAAACTAATTTGCACTCTTACGAGCAGTGGATAAGCATTCGTTTTCTCTGCAACCTCATCAATATCTGTTATTGTTTGACTTTTTAATAATTGCCATTCTGATAGGTGTGAGATGATATCTTACTGAGGTTTTGATTTACATCTCTCTGATGATTAGTGATGTTGAGCATTTTTTTCATGTTTGTTGTCCGCTTGTATGTCTTCTATTAAGAAGTGTCTGTTCATGCTCTTTGCCCACTTTTTAATGAATTTTTTTTTTCTTGTTGACTGGTTTAGGTTTCTTGTAGATTTTTTATATTAGTCTTCTGTCAGATGCATAGTTTGCAAAGATTTTCTCCTATTCTATGGATTGTTGATTTGCTCTGCTGAGAGTTTCTTTCGCTGCTGTTTAGAAACACTTTAATTTAGTCCCATTTGTCTATTTTTGATTTTGTTTCAAGTGCTTTTGGGGACTTAAATTATTTCCCTAGGCCAATGTCTAGAAAAGTATTTCTTAGGTTTTCTTCTAGAATTTTTACAGTTTGAGGTTTTACATTTAAGCCTTTAGTCCATCTTGAGTTAGTTTTTGTATACAGTGAGAGGTAGGGATCCAGTTTCATTCTTCTGCATATGCTTAGCTAGTTTTCCCAGCACCATTTATTGAATAGAAGATGTTTTCCTCATTGCATAGTTTTGTTGACTTTGTCAAAGATCAGATCGCTATAGGTGTGCAGCTTTATTTCTGGGTTCTCCATTCTATTTCATTGGTCTGTGTGACTGTTTTTGTACCAGTACCATGCTGTTTTCGTCACCGTAGCCTTATGGTATAGTTTGAATTGACCTCCAGCTTTGTACTTTTTGCTTAGGATTGTTTGGGCTATTGAGGTTCTTTTGTAAATCTATATTAATTTTAGAATAATTTTTCCTAATTCAGTGAAAAATGATGTTGATAATTTGATAAGGATAGCATTGATTTTTTAGATTTCTGTGGGTAGTAGGAACATTTTAATAATATTGATTCTTCCAAACCATGAGCAGTAAATACTTTTCCATTTGTTTCTGTCGTCTGCCATTTTTTTTCAGCAGTGTTTGGTAGTTCTCGTCATAGAGATCTTTCATGTTCTTGGTTAAGTATATTCCTAAGCATGCATTTATTTATTTATTTATTTATTTATTTATTTATTTATTTATTTATTTATTGTGGCTATTGGAAATGAAATTGTGCTCTTAATTGAGTTCTCAACTTAAAGGTAATTGACATATAGAAATGCTACTAATTTTTGTACATTGATTTTGCATCCTGGGACCCTGCTGAAGTCATTTATGAGGTCTAGGAGTCTGTTGGCAGAATATTTAGGATTTTCTAGGTGTTGAATCATATCACCAGTAAGGAGAGATAATTTGACTTCTTCTTTTTTAATTGGATGCCTTTGTTTCTCTTGCCTGATTTCTCTGGCTATGAAGAGATTTCCAGTACTACGTTGAATAGGCATGGTGAGAGTGGACATCTTTGTCCTGTTTCACTTCTGAGAGGGAATGCTTCCAGCTTTTGTCTGTTCAGTATGATGTTGGCTGTGGATTTGACAGAGATGGCTCTTGTTATTTTGAGGAATGTCTCTTCTATGCTTAGTTTCTTGAGGGTTTTTGTCATAAAAGGATGTTGTATTTAATCAAATTCTTTTTCTGCATCTATTGAGATGATCATGTAATTTTGTTATTAATTCTATTTATGTGGCAAATCACATTTATTGATTTGCATACATTGAACCATACTTGCATCCCAGGAATAAAGTTCACTTGGTTGTTTTGATTTAACTTTTTGATGTACCGCTGGATTCAGTTTGCTGGTATTTTGCTGAGGACTTTTGCATCTATGTTCATCAGGGATACTTACCTGTAGTTTGCTTTTTTTCGTATATTTTTGCTGGATTTTGGTGTCAGGAAGGTACTTATTTCAGAAAAGGAGTTAGTGAGAAGTCCCTTGTCATCAGTGTTTTGGAATAGTTTCAGAATGATTGTACCAGCTCCTCTTTGTATTTCTGGTGGAATGTGGTTATGAATCCACCTGGTCCAGGACTGTTTTTGGTTGGTAGATGTTTATTACTAATTCAATTTTATTACTCTTTATTGGTCTGTTCAGGATTTCTGTCTTGTTCAATATCAGGAGTTTGTGTGTTTCCAGGAATTTATCCATTTTCTCTGGATTTTCTAGTTTGTGTACATAGAGGTGTTCATAGCAGTCTCTGAGGTTCTTTTGTAATCTGTGGAATCAGTTGTGATGTCGCCTTTGTTAATTCTGATTATTTAGATCTTCTCTCTTTTTTTGTTAATCTAGCTAGTAATCTATCAGTCTTGTTTATCCTTTAAAAAACTTTTCATTGACCTTTATATATTTTTTGAAGTTTTAATTTCATTTAGTAATGCTCTTATTTTAGTTATTTCTTTTCTTCTGCTAGCTTTGGGGTTCTTGTTTTCTGGTTCTTTCAGGGGCAAGGCTAGATTGTTAATTTGAGATCTTTGTATCTTTTTGATGTAGGCATTTAGTGCTATAAACTTTCTTATTAACACTGCTTTTGCCATATCCCAGAGGTACTGGTATGTTGTGTCTCTATTATCTCTTGTTTCAAAGAACTTATCTATTTCTGCCTTAATTTTGTTGTTTGCCCAAAACTCATTAAGGAGTCAGTTGTTTAGTTTCCCTATATTTTCGTGATTCTGAAATTTTCTCTTGGTATTGATTTATATTTTTATTCCACTGTGGCCTGAGAAAATGCTTCCTATGATTTTGATTTTTTTAAAAATTTGCTGAGACTTGCTTTAAGACCATGCGTGTGGTCAACCTTAAAGTATGTTTTGTGTGCAGGTAAGAAGAATGTATATTCTTTGGTTGTTGGAGGGAGTATTCTGTAGATGTCTGTTAGATCCAGTTGGTCAAGTGTCAATTTAAGTCTATAATTTTTTTTGTTTGTTTGTTTGTTTTTGCCTTGATGTTCTGTCTAATGCTGTCAGAGGAGTGTTGAAGTCCACCAGTATTATTGTGTGGCTTTCAAAGTCTTTCCTTAGGTCTAGAAGTAATTGCTTTATAATCTGGGTGCTCCAATGTTGGCTACATGTATAATTAGATTAGTTAAATCTTCCTGTTGAAATGAACCCTTTATCATTGTGTAATGTGTTTTTTGTATTTTTGTTGTTGTTGTTGTTGTTGTTTTTTAAAGGCTGAAGACCTCACAATAGAGTCAAGAATTTATTTAACTATTCTCCTGTTGCTGGGCATTATAATGGTATGATGAATATCTTTTCACCGTAATGCCTCCCTATATTTTATTTTATTTATTTTTTTAATTTTATTATTATTATACTTTAAGTTTTAGGGTACATGTGCACAACGTGCAGGTTTGTTACATGTGTATACATGTGCCATGTTGGTGTGCTGCACCCATTAACTCGTCATATAGCATTAGGTATATCTCCTAATGCTATCCCTCCCCCTGCCCACACCTTGTAGTTTAAGGTCTATTTTATCTGATACAAGAATAGTGACCCATACGCTTTTTTGTTTTCCATTTGTGTAATGGATATTTCTCTGTCCCCTTACTTTGGGCTTACGGGTGATGTTACATGTGAGATGGGTCTCCTATAATGAGTAGGATGGGTCTTGTGTTTTATACAATTTCCCATTCTATATCTTTTAAGCGGGGGCATTTAGGCCATTTATGTTCAAGGTTAATATTAATATGTGAAGTTTTATTCCTCGTGTTAGTGGGTTATTTTATAGTCCTGATTGTGTAGTTGCTTTACAGGGTCCATGGGTTATGCATTGCATGTCCTTTTGAAAGTATCATTACTTCACTTCCATGTTTAGAACTCCTTTAAGCATCTCTTGTAGGACCAATCTGGTTGTGACAAATTCCTTAAGCAATTGTTTTTCTGGGAAAGACTATAATTCTCTTTCATATGTGAAGCTTAGTTTTTGTCAGATATAAAATTCTTGGCTGGCATTTTTTTAACAATGCTAAAAACGAGCCCCCAGTCTCTTCTGGCATTTAGGTTTCTTCTAAGAGATCCACTGCTCATCTGATAGGTTTTTCTTTATAGGTAATATGACCCTTTTCTCTAGCTGCGTATAAGATGTTTTTCTTTTGTGTTGACCTTGGAGAGTCTGATGACTATGCTTTGGGGAAGATCCTCTTGTATAGTATCTCTCAGGAGTTCTCTTGAACTCCTTGAAGAGATAGGATTTCCTATCTCTTCATGTTGACCTATTTAACAAGATTGGGGAAATTTTTCAGAATTATATCCTCAAATATGTTTTTCGTTGCTTACTTTCTCTCCTTCTGACTCAGGCATGCCAATAAGTCATACATATGAACTGCTTTACATAATCTCATATTTCTCAAAGGCTTTGTTCATTTAAATTGTTTATTTTTATTTTTATCTGACTACATTGATTTGAAGGACTAGTCTTTGAGTTTTTAAATTTTTCTTTTTCTTGGTCTAATCTGTTGTTAAGGCTTCCAATTGTATTTTGAAATTCCTGTAGTAAATTTTTTAATTCCAGGAATTCTGTTTGGTTCTTTCTTAACATAGCTATGTCGTCTTTCAAATCTTGGATGATTTTGCTGGCTTCTTCATGTTGGATTTCCACTTTCTCTTGGGTTTCGTTGAGTTTCTTTGCTATCCACATTCTGAATTCTATATCTGTAATTTTGAACATTTTATTCTGGTTAGGATTTATTGCTTGGGAAACAGTGGGATCCTTTGGAGGTGATGAAACACACTGGCTTTTTGTGTTGTCAGAGTTCTTGCACTGGTTTCATCTCATATGAGAAAGCTGTCCTTTTTTGAATTTGCTATCATTTGGATGCAGCTTCTTCATATTTTATTATTTTTTTCCTTAGGAGTATGACTGTTGAACATACTTTGTAAAATCAATTGGCTTTGCTTCAGGATGCTCTATAAGGCTTTATAAGTATTCCTTGGTTGCAAATAGTTTTATTCAGTGGCTTTCTGAGACGTTGCTTGTAGTAGGAATTTTGTTTGATGGTGTAATTCAGGCTGCATTCCAGAAGGTGGTACTTAAGAATAAAAGTGGTTAGGGGTGGGGGAAGAAGCAAAGGAGATGTGTGAAAAGGGCCTTCTCCCTGCACATTTGCCTTCAATGGGGATGGAGCTACTCTAGAAGCCCAGGAAGTAACCTTTTCCATTTCACACTCCTTAGGCCCTGAGAGGAAGAGCCATTGCCGAGTCCGCAACATTGCACTGAGGCAGGGAGTAGGGAGGTGGGAGATGAACCCCTCTCCACATCTGTTTCTGGGCTTTGGTGGTGCTGCCTTCAGCACATGGTTCTGTGCTTGTTTTCCTTTGACCTAAGGGAGGCTTTTGTGGGCTGTGCTCCCCCTTCCCTTAGGGGTGGACCATGCCAAGGGTTAGATCTCCAGTTCTAGGCATTTTCAATGTCAAAGAGTCTGTATAAGTTCCTTGGTTATAGATAGACTTTTTGTGGTGGCTTTCCCAAATGCTGGTTGTAGCAGCAATGTACGGGCATGGGAGGAGGCTCATTGCCTCCTGTGGGGCTGAAGTGTCGGCGGTCTCAGGAAGTTTGTCTCATTCCCCAGAGCTGTGTGCTTATATCAGAGGATTTCCTGTCGTGTTGCACCATTCAGTCTCCAGGTTGTTATGGGTAAGAGTAGGCTGTGGCCAATGTGCGTGGGTATACACCTGATCATTATTTACTGGGAGAAGCTCCCTGTTGCCTCAGGCATTGGGCAGATCCATAGAGTGCACAGTGGTCTGAGCTCCCTGCTCAGTCCCGGGGGAGAACCAAGATGGGTGTGTCAGACAGGGCAGGCTGGCTTAACAGGTACCCTGATGGCAAGTACAAGCACCAATTCTCTGGGTGAGGGTGTTCAGTGGGTGGCCACCAAGCACTCAGAGTTGTGCCTAGGCATGGAGCTAAAAAATTTCCTCTGCCCCAAGTCTCTGCACTGGAAAGGAGAGAAACCTAAACACCTAATCTAGAAGAGTGGGTACCCCACACGCCTCAAGATATGTCTGATGTCAAGTGAAAAGAGCACCATTGCACCAAGGTATGTTGTGCATATAATTTTACTTTCCTTCCTTTTCTTACTGAAGGATATTTCTCAGTAAAATTCAAGTAAAGTAGCTAGAAGCAGAGGGATATGCTACCTGTATTGTGTTTGTATACAAAGAGTGATTGGATTTTAAAATGGTTGACTTGACACTTGGAGTATTAGTCTGTTCTGACACTGCTAATAAAGACATACCTGCAACTGAGTAATTTATAAAGGAAAGAGGTTTAATTGACTCACAGTTCCATATGACAGCAGAGGCCTCACAATCATGGAGGAAGGCAAAGGGGAAGCAAGAAATATCTTACATAGTGGCAGGCAAGAGAGTGTGTGCAGGGGAACTCCCCTTTATATAACCTTGAGATGTTGGGAGATTTACTCACTGTCATGATAACAGCATGGGAAAACCCGCCCCCATGATTCAATTACCTCCCACCCAGTCCCTCCCATGACACATGGGAATTATGAGAGGTACAATTCAAGATAAGATTTGGGTGGGGACACAGAGCCAAACCATATCATTTCACCCATGGCCCCTCCCAAATCTCATGTCCTCACTTTCCAAACCAATTATGCCATCCCAACAGTCCCCCAGTCTTAACTCATTCCTGCATTAACTCAGAAATCCAAGTCCAGGGTGTCTTCTGACACAAGGCAAGTCCCTTCTGCCTATGAGCCTGCAAAATCAAAAGCAAGTCAGTTACTTCCTAGATACAATGGTGGTACAGGCATTAGGCAAATACATCTATTCCAAATAGAAAAAATTGGCCAATACAAAGGGCTACAGGCCCCATGCAAGTCCAAAATCCAATAGGGCAATCATTACATCTTAAAGTTCCAAAATGATCTCCTTTGACTCCATGTCTCATATCCATGTCATGCTGATGCAAGAGGTAGGCTCCCATGGTCTTGAGCAGCTCTGCCCCTGTGGCTTTGCAGGGTACAGCCCCCTTCCTGGCTGCTTTCACAGTCTGGTGTTGAGTGTCTATGGCTTTTCCATGTTCATGGTGTAAGCTCTTGGTGGATCTACAATTCTGGGGTCTGCAGAATTGTAGGCAATACTCCAGTGGGGACTCTGTGGGGGCTCCAACCCCACATTTGCCTTCCACACTGGCCTAGCAGAAGTTCTCCATGAGGGCCCCACCCCTGCAGCAAACATCTATCTGGACATCCAGGCATTTCCATATATCCTCTGAAATCTAGGTGGAGGTTATCAAACCTCAGTTCTTGACTTCTGTACACTCACAGACCCAACACCATGTGTAAGCTGCCAAGGCCTGAGGCTTACACCCTCTGAAGCAACAGCCTGAGCTGTATGTTGGACTCTTAGCCACGGCTGGAGCTGAAGCAAGTAGGATGTAGGGCACCATGTCCCAAAGCTGCATAGAGCAGGGTGGGGCCTGGACCTGCCCAGGAAACCATTTTCTCCTCCTAGGCTTCCAGGTCTGCAATGGGAGGGGCTGCCATGGTCTCTGGCATGCTCTGGAGACATTTTCCCCTTTGTCTTGGTGATTAACATTTGGCTCCTCTTTAATTATGCCAATTACTGCAGTCTGCTTGAATTTTCCCCAGAAAATAAGGTTTTCTTTTCTATTGCATCTCAGTCTGTAAATTTTCCAAACTTTTATGCTCTGCTTTTTCTTGAATGCTTTGCTGCTTAGAAATTTCTTCCACTAGATAACCTAAATTATCTCTTTCAAGTTCAAAGTTCCACAGATCTCTAGGGTAGGGGCAAAATGCCACCAGTCTCTTTGCATAACAACAGTGACTTTTACTCCAGTTCCCCAAAAGTTCCTCATCTCCTTGTAATACCAACTCAGCCTGAAATTTGTTGTTCATATCACTGTCAGCATTTTGGTCAAAACCATTCAACAAGTCTCTAGGAAGTTCCAAACTTTCCCGCATTTTCCTGTCTTTTTCTGAGCCCTCCAAATTGTTCCAACCTCTGCCTGTTACCCATTTCCAAAGTCACTTGCACATTTTTGGGTATGTTTATAGCGGCACCCTGCTACCCAGTACCAATGTACTATATTAGTCTTTTATCATGCTGCTAATAGAGATATACCTGAGACCGTAATTTATAAAGGAAAGAGGGTTTAATGGACTCACAGTTCCACATGGCTGGGGAAGCCTCACAATCATGGCAGAAGGCAAAGGGGAAGCAAGAAACATCTTTCATGGTGGCAGGCAAGAGAGCCTGTGGAGGGGAACTCCCCTTTGTAAAACCATCAGATCTCTTGAGACCCACTCACCATCATGAGAACAGCACAGGAAAACTCACCCCCATGATTTTATTCCCTCCCACCGAGTCTTTCCCACCACATGTGGGGATTACGGGAGCTACAATTCAAGATGAGATTTGTGTGGGGACACAGCCAAACCATATCACTTGGCTCTGTCATAATGGCTAAGATCAATTGATTTGCTTACTAATCTTCATAAATATTAAAAGACCATTAAAAAGATGAAAATAAAGCCATTTTCCAAAAACACAAAAGTTGATCTAGAATTTGTACTGACATGTACTCTTTCTGTTTACTTCCTGACTCCCACCACTGCCATAGCCCTACCTCAGCCTTAATTTGCTTCCAAACTGATCATTTCTGAGTTAATTATCCATCTGTAGGCTGGCTCTGCATAGGAGTCTGAAGTCATAGAAATACTATGAAACACTTCTCATCCATTTGAAAAATAGCTACCTCTTCTTGAGTACTTATGTGCAACCAGTAAACTAGGATCGCTATGTAAAACTGATCATAAAATCCTCACATAGCCTTTGGTGAATGATGAAACTAAAGCTAAGAGAAGTCAAGTGACTTGTTTAACAATACACATGCTTAAGTTTAATTTCTAGGCCTTGATATTTTCACAGTGCTTTGTAACCAAAGCAGTGGTGATGCCAAACGCTCCATCTCTGCCAGTAGAATGCATGTGCCCCTTAGAAGTGGAGGTTTTCTCTGATTCATTCTTCTATACCCAGTGTCTAGCACTCTACCTAACACATGGTGAGTATCAGCCAATACATGTTAGGGTAGCTTGAACGGTAATTGGGAAAGAACATGTCAGGGCCAGTATGACACTAGGACTATCTTTTATTACTTAGGACTAAGAAGAAAAGCACATTTCACAAATAACGTATAAAAAACATGGGTTGGGAACAGTCTATACAGAGCCTAAACTTTAATCTCTAAATCAAGGAATACATTCTCATCCTAAAAGTCCAGTTTTCTTTGCCTTGTCTGTCAGAGACAGTATTCACAGATTAGAGTTAGGAAAAGCTAAAAAGATCCTCCTGTCTTCTTTCTTGCTAAGATACTTAAAATTGCTTATCAGCCACTAAAGAAGAACGTGTTTTACAGAATATGGCCGCAGAGAAAGGTGTTTCCTCCCTGATCTTTACTTCTTTCTGAAAATGGCTTGTCATATTGTAACCTTTCAGTAACCCAGAGGCAGTGAAGAAATGCATATGAGCTCAGAGAGGGAAGAGGGAGAATGTAGAGAGCCTTGTCAGCCATTACACGTTCTTTGGATTTTACTCCGTGTTGACGGGAAGGAACTGGAGGGGTTTGAACAAAGGGGTGACATGATATGCTTAACTTTATAAGGATTACCCACATATGGAGAACGGACTTTCAAGCAACATGGATAGAGGCAGGAATACTAGTTAGGGAGGCTCTGGGTAGAAGATAGTGATGTTTTGCCAGATTCTACAGGTGGAGGAGTGGGGACAGCAAGAGGTAGGCCTTTGCCTTCCTCTCTAGGATTTAGAAGTTTTGAAACCTGGCCAGGCACGGTGGCTCACACCTGTAATCCCAGCAATTTCGGAGGTTGAGGCGGGTGGATCACCTGAGGTTGGGAGTTTGAGATCAGCCTGATCAACATGGAGAAACCCCGTCTCTACTAAAAATACAAAATTAGCCGGGCATGGTGGCAGGTGCCTGTAATCCCAGCTACTTGGGAGGCTGAGGCAGGAGAATCCCTTGAACCCGGGAGGTGGAGCTTGCGGAGAGCTGAGATCATGCCATTGCACTTCTGCCTGGGCAACAAGAGTGAAACTCTGTCTCAAAAAAAAAAAAAAAGTTTTGAAACCCATGGATAGCCATTTTTTGGCCTGCTTCTGCATGTGTAATAAACCCAGAATGTGCTAACCACTTACATTGAGGATGGTGATGAAAAGGGGAAGAAACGATCAGGATAAAAATTAGTATTTGACAATTATTTTTCCATTACAACTGTATGCTTAATGAAGGGAAGCAACTTGTGTTTTTATTGTTTTTCTAGTGTCTGAATGCACTAGACATTCAATAGATATTTTCTACATGAATCAATAAATGATTAATAGGGCCATATGGAAACAAACCATTTATCAACAGAAAAGACATATGGTTTAAATAAACTTTAGGTCTCTTTGCTTTTGGTTGATTTTTCTTGTTGTTCAATATTGTTATACAGCTCATTCAGTTATATCAAAGGTCAGATTAAACTAGCTGTGAATAAGAAATTTCTGAACTTCGTGGGCCTGTGCTGTCAGATTGGATAATAAAAATGACTATTAGAGGTGAATATTTGGAAAGGGGTGGTGCTGCTCATCTGGAATTGTACTGAAATGTCCTGTCTATCCTGTCACTGCCGTGACTGAAGTCATATTTGAGGTAAAAAGTATCAAAATGCATTGTTTACTTTTCCATCATGATTCATTGACTATGCAAAGAGAGTCTATTTCGTATTAGTGTATTTCTCTTTTTAAATTGTGGTATTTAAGTCTTCAGAGAGAGTCAAGATATTGGTGCTTAATTTAAGAGACCTTTCAGATGAAGTCCAATGTTTATATGCTTCATGAAATACAGTTCAAAGATGAAAATTGACTACAATGTAGAAAGATAATTAAATGTGGAGATTTATTAAGCAATTTCATTATTTATGGATACTACATAATTTTTTACAACTTAAATAGATATAGCTGTTATCTTCCTTATTCCTCTTCATGGGAGAATGTTAATGTGATTGCAACATAAAATCTCAGAAGAGTATTTCTTTTTTGATGTCTTATTTTATTGATCTCTGCTTTAAAATAATTTCATGACATTTTCGTCTTTGGGAAATGACCCATGAGGAATGAACGTAATTGCTACACTTTATGTATTTATTTTCTGACTTCATCCCACATTTTAATTAATTCAAATGTAGCTATCGTTTTATAGGTAACTCATTGTGGAAAACACTAACCTGTATGGAACTCAGCTTTGAATTCAGTGATCCAAGCAGTCTCAACACTGCCATTTACTAACTAGGTGAGCTCAAACAAGCCACTCGGCATCTGAGTTTTTCCGTTTTTAAGATAGATAAATAAGCCTGACAATGCAAGGTTGTTTTGAGGAATAAATGAGATTATATCAGCAAGTAGTAGGTTCAGAGTAAGTACTCACCCCATCACTAACAAGTGTGTATATGCTCTGGTCATTTTCATAACTCTTGGCTAAGCAATTAGTGCTTAGAGTCCACTGATTCTGTTTACCTTGCTCATGATAAAAATCATTTAAATAAGAGAAAAAAAGGCATTCTTAGTACAGTGTGAAAGGATCCAACAAAGTTAAAATGAAATCAGAGTAAAACAATGTCTAAGCATTTCCAAAGTGTCCTTATTCAGTCATTAATATGTAAATTAAGTACTCATGATGGGCCAGTTTAATGCTAATAAGTATTAACTTTCCAAAAAGGTATAATTGATAGTCACTGCCAACTCACAGTTTCATCATTGAGGATTCTCAGTTAAAATGGCAGAGTTCTGTTATTTGTTTTCAGTTTAGTTTTACAAATGCTTGTTCAATACCAGTTAAGTATTGGGTATGGCTCTAGTGCTGGGCACTCATTCCTTATGTCCGTGAAGCCTAAAGTGTGCTAGCAAAGGGACTGAGAGTAAAACCATCTGTTTCTCAGACATACATCAATGCTCCTAAGTTCTGGAGAATCATAGTGTTTATACCTACACTTGTCTACAAGGAGGAGTCCTATTGGCCAAAAGTGACTCAAAACAACAACAAACTCTAGACCATATGCAAGTATTCACCTCATACATAAACCAACTCCCTGAACAACCTGGTAAGCTGCCATCTTAACGGTGGCTGTGCCTCCGCTCCACATTTCCCTCAGCCAGGAGGCTAGATTGTCCACAGAAAAAGGCTTGGCACTGCCCTCCTCCGTCAGCTTTACCTCCCTGACATTCTAGATGAAATTTGGTCTCTATAGATGCATTGTTTGTCTTTTTCTGTGGTCCATCCGTGTCTCTAGAGCTCACCACTTTGATTGGATAGTTTTTGAATGGGCATTTTAGGACCACAGCACCTATTATATAAAAAACTATATCTTGCTCAAGTTCTGAGAAGGTATGCTTCAGGGCTTGATGCCCCCTCTTATTGTCCCAAATTTCAAGACATCTGACACGTAATGCTTTTTATGTTTGATTTGACATTCGTATCGTTTCTTTGTTTGATTCAAAATAGTGTTGCTATATTTTCCTCTGTATTTCATCCTTTTGGTGTTTTTGTTTATTTGTTTGTTTGTTTTTGAGATAAGGTCTTGCTCTTTTGCCCAGGCTGGAGTGCAGTAGTGCAATTATAGTGCATTTCAGCCTCAAACTCCTAGGTTCAAGCCATCTTCCTGGCTCTGCCTCCCTGGAAGCTGGGACTACAGTGCTACCATGTCCAGCTAATTTTTAAATTCTTTGTACACACAGGGTCTCAATATATTGCCTAGGCTAGTCTGGAACTCCTAGCCTCAAGCAATCCTCCCTGCTTGGCCTACCAAAGAGTTGGGATTATAGGTGTGAGCCACTGCATCTGTTCTATTTTATTATTTTTACGTTCCTGGAGAGTTCTGATGGAGAATAAAGTAAAACTGCCTATATGCCACCATTTTAGCCAGAAGTTCACATAGACTTGAATTTAACTTCTGTTTTTATCACATATTACTTGCATTTGCACTGGAATAAGTCACATAGTCACACGACCTGAATATCAGTTTTCTTATCTGTATTCTAAAGGTAATTATATCTCTCATGCAGGTTTATTGTGAAAAGTACAGATGTGGTATACACACACACACACACACACACACACACACATACACATTTACTTTGGAAAAAAATGATAGCAATTCCTCTGAGGCAAAACGCAGTAAATGTTGTCATGGAGGTTAAGCTGCTTCTTCATCAAAACCTACCAATTATAGAAATTTAACAGGTATGTAATAAAAATATCTCATCTATGTGGAGCTGGCTTCCAGAAGAACTTTATTTTACAAAATAATAATAATGTTTCTCTTCCATAATTCTACAGTATTAAAAGATTTTAAACCTATAAAGCTTTTAGCCCAAGACCACTCATATAATGTGTCAAAGATTTGGGAGAGTGTTAGATTTCTCTAGCATGATTCTGTTCTGCTGTGGCACAACGAGACTTACAATTGGACTTTTACTGAGGTCCTTAGTAGATTTCTTAGTAAAGAAGCATCAACTCTATAGTCAAAAAATGCCTTTTGATGATACATTAGGCATTTTGATTATAGTGTTCAACCTTTGTAAGGCTTAGAAAATAGGCTGCCAACCCTTATAAGAAGACATCTACTGCTAGCCACTGTTTCTCCCTTGGGCTCCAGAATTAAGGACCTGTGAGTGTTTGGGAGAAATATCCTAAAATGTTGATTCTCAGCTTAATTATCTTTCTAGTAGTGTAACATTTGGACTGTTTCCCTGCTCACCCAGTTGTGAGCATTTGCTGTCAAGTTTAGAAATTTGAACGAGCTTAAATGATAGTTCTCTAATTTGTGAGTTCCTGTTCACAATCTTGATTCATTAGTGTTCAGTCAGCATGGAATAGTTATCGAAGTACAAGGTACAATGTACATTATCAGTCAAATACAGAAGGAAAACAGGAATTACAACATGAAAGAAAAACATCATAGATCTCAGGAGATTGACAGAATTCTTCCTTTTTCCATCAGACTACATCAAGCATTATCAATAATATGAGAATCACAACCCTTATTCTTCTTTTCTAAGTGTAAACACTGTATAAAAAGTAAAACAAATTTATAAAACTATCCAAGCTCTAGCAAAACTTTATTTTCAGTCCATATTTTCAGCTTTATAATTTCTAATTCATATATGTCAGTGTTACAAATGCAAGCAATACTTTTGAACTCACATATGAAGAAGGCAATATTATCTTCTATTTACCTAGCATTTTAATATTCATTAGCACTTTTTTCAAATCTTTTTCATTTTTTTTTTGATTCAGAGGAGTCCTGTGAAAAAGATATTAAAATTTCAATGTAAAGTGATTGAAACCAGGGCTCAGATGGCTCAAGGTCAAATAAGAAGTGAGAAATGTGAAGCCATACGATGGCTATATTTTCTATTTTCCTACCCTATATATCCCAGATCTAGACATTTTTCCACTAAAAAAGTAATTCCTAGTTCTACTGGGTTTCCATCTGGAGACTGGAATCTGAACAATAAAGAGAATGAATTCCAGTTGTCCTTTTCCTTTATTTAGTTTATATTTATGGAACATTTTTAAAGTTCCAGGCACTGTAACATTTTGAGTACAATCTGTTATCTTCATCATATAGTTAAGAAAAATAAGGTCAACAAAAATTCACTTGCCCACAGCCCTGCTACTGGTGAATAGTGAAGTCTGGATCTACGTACAGGCAGTTGGCCATCTGTGTTCCTACCACTCCCTCCACCATCTCCCTCCTGCCAGCTACATCTCACCAAAGATGATATCTAGCCTTTGTCTGCCTTGTCACCAAGCAGACAAAGATAAAGGTAAAACCCTAACACTGAGGAAGTTGGCGTCAAATGCAAATTGTTATTATTTTCATATTTCATATATAGTGCTGCCATTTTGTCATTTGAGCAAAAAACTTACTGAATCTGAAATAAAACTCTAACAATTCTTCAACCTCCAGGGAAATATCACAGTGCTTCCCAACCTAGGCTATATATTGGAATTACCTGGGTGCTTTTTAAAATACAAATCCCTACCCTTTATTACCCATCCATTACTCTAGGTGTGGGGCCTGAGAATCTTTGTTTTTAAAAGCTGCACAGATGACTTTTCTGTACTGTGACCAACTTTTTAGAGAGTCAATCAAGGACACAGTGATACCCGACAAAAAATGAATCATAATGATAATGATATTGATAATTTAAAAAACACATAATTATATACATATAGTGCATGTTCTTACTTTCACATAAAAATATGAAAAAGTAAAGTGTTCATCTGAAATTGCATATTTACTCTTTACATACATTTTTTCTGTTATGTAAATGCTATGGTTAAAACAGCAACGAAAATAATAGTGGCAATTAGCAGTGATTAATAGTATGACTAATTAACCAAATACTATGCCTAGAAAACTATAGCAATTTTTTTATAATGTTTCTTTTTGTTGTTTGGTACAGAAATTTAGCACTTTTAAACTCTGTATCAGAATTTTATATTTTATCGTCTACATTAATACATACAAAAATTACACAAATGTACAAAAATGTAATATTTCTTTATATGAGAGCATTCAAGAGTCCTGTGAAGTACATTATTAATAGAACTTATAGGACCAATAGCACTAATTAAACCAGATATGACCTATATTCAAGAAAAAAATAACAATGACGTGTTTCTACCTGTCCCATATTACAGTAGGATATTTTTATTCTTTTTGTTTCTTTTTCTAATAATACTTCTCTAAACTGCCTGCAGCCTTCAGGACACCTTACATTTGTTTAATGTGGTGGAAAACTAAATGTAGCCATGTAAAATTTACTTTATCCTACAGATCTGCTTTTATATAAAGTCCACATTTCAGTGATACCTGGTGTCTTTCTATTGTGATGATATCAAGCTAAATATACTCTCTAAAAAAGTATTTGAGCATGGGATAGTTAGGATTTTTACTTACCTCCAACAGTGGACTTTTAGACTTATAGGAACTTGTTTCCTGCTTTCCAAAAAAATAAATCCACTTTATATCTGCAGGTATGTTTTAATAGACCAGTTGTTTGTTAATCAGGTCCTTTAATAACTATACATTCACTATACAGGCAATCCACACCTAAAAATGTTCATCATTTTAAAGCACTCTGAAGCACACTGGTTGTCATCCTAAGTCAAACCTCTCTTTCTCGGGGAAAATGGTTTTAGGCACTGAGGTAATCTGAGTTTGTGAAAATGGGCTGAATTTTAAATAAATTATAGTTTTAGTTAAACTAGGAAACTCCTATTTAACTTGGCTTCCCTTTTCTGGTGACTTTCTGTCTTTTCGTTTCTTTTCTTCCTTTTTTTTTTTTTTTTTTTTAATTTGTAAAGCAATCTTATTTCCATACTGTGAGTTTATTTTTTACTGTATGAATTTTTGTTGCAATTTAATATAATATTAAATAGCTCAGGTCCAGCCAGTCGATCCTTTTCCATGTTCTTTACCACCTCTTCAAAGATCATCAAACAGCTTTAGAGAAACGATAAGTAAATTTCTATTTTACTGTAATCCTTTCTCCATTTTTTTTTTTTTTTTTTTTTTTTTTTTTTTTTTTTGAGAAAAAGTCTCACTCTTGTCACCCAGGCTGGAGTGCAGTGGCACGATCTCGGCTTACTGCAAACTCTGCCTCCTGGGTTCAAGCGATTCTCGTGCCTCAGCCTACCGAGTAGCTGGGATTACAGGCACCCACCACCACACCCAGCTAATTTTTGTATTTTTAGTAGAGATGGGGTTTCACCATGTTGGCCAGGATGGTCTCAAACTCCTGACCTCAGGTGAACCACCCGCCTCGGCCTCCCAAAGTGCTAGAATTACAGGCGTGAGTTACTGCGCCTGGCCCCTTTCTCCATTTTTATCCTCGGTGTATTTCCCTATTAGAGAAGAATGTTCCTTTTATTCCAAACTTTGAAAATAGTGGCAGGTCAACATTTAACATCTTTTCCTTGGCAGGTAACAACTATAGCCATCTTGCAGGCCCATATCTAAACAGAGTTTGTCTTTCCATTTTATAAAGTAAAAAATTTCACGAAGTGCTTCTGCACATCTTGAGGGAACTGAGAAGTCATAAACTTTCTTTATGAAAGTGTCAGTTTCTCAGGAAAACACATCATAACACTTCTTCTACATGGGCATAAGGTGTGCTGGACTTTTAGTAGACCTTTTCATTTTCTTTGGTAAGAAATTTGCAGGCTGAAGAAATCTTCCAAAATTTATAATCGTACTGTTTGCCAAAAATGTAGATGGATGAGCAAAGTCTAGTTTGTATTTAAACAAGGTATTAATCATATTTTGTTTTATTTATTCTGCAGTTTTATTAAAATGTTCATACAAATTAAGACAACAGTTTGAAACTAGTTTTCAAATCAAAGTACTTCAAATTGTTTCTATGATTCATTGTATCACCTTTTTTTTTTTTTAGTATAGAAAACATCATTGGTAAGATGGAACAAAAACAGCACTGTTATGTGAGAAGCTGTCTGAACTGTTGTCAAAATGTCCCATTTTGTTTGCCACAAGGCAATTTAGTTGCAATCTCTGAAATCAAGAACTGTAACTTTACTAGAGCAATCAAGAGAACCAGAAGATAATGTGTGTTCATTCATAGGATATTCCCAACTATTTCAACAACTGCTCTTTCTACTGGGCACTGGTGTCTTTGGGGGAGATTTAAAAACTTTTTATTATTTTAGATGTACTTACCTGTCTCATTCTGGGCTTGTGAATTTCAGTCTCACAAATTCATATCTCTTTCTTTCCATTCCCAATTCCAGATTTTTTTTTCCTTTCTGTATATTGTGTATATACGGAATGCTCCCTTAATCTCTTTTTTGTTTTGTCTTGTTTTTTGTTTTTGTTTTTGTTTTGAGATGGAGTCTCACTCTGTTGCCCAGGCTGGAGTATAGTGGCGTGACCTTGGCTTACTGCAACCCCTGCCTCCCAGGTTCCAGCAATTCTTCTGCCTCAGCCTCCTGAGTAGCTAGGATTACAGATGTGTGCTACCACACCCAGATATTTTTTGTATTTTTCACCACGTTGGCCAGGCTGGTCTCAAACTCCTGACCTCAAGTGATCTGCCTGCCTCGGTCTCCCAAAGTGTTGGAATTACAAGTGTGAGCCACCATGCTTGGCTGTATGCTCTCTTTAGATAATTTACCTCCCTAATTCAGTTGTGTATGTCCTTCCTCCAATCATAAAAAGATCACTGTGGTTTAATTTTCTTTTTTGTTGCTATCTGAATGTTCTGGCGCTAGTATTGTAATCATTTTTATTTTTATTATTTGAACACTTAGAAAACATGATCACAATGTTAAACATTCAACTAACACTATCTTGATGCACAGCTATGAGTCATTTTCTCAGTCAATCAGAGACGGACTGTCACTCATGATTATGATGCACTTTCATTGCACACTGAAGTCACATACTCAGAGCAATGCAACAATGTTAACTGCAAATTATGGTTGCCAGTATCACTGGTCAGGGGAAAAAATAAACTATGAAAGATAATCTATGCCATATCCATTTGACACCAAAAAGTGTGTCGCTTTCAGCTCCCTCCCCCTCCTTTTTGCTACCGTATGTGTTTTATGCTTTTCTGGTGCCCTTCTACATCCATCTGTGAATGCTGTGGCTTCTAACACCTTGGGAACGAATTTCTGGAGATGTAGGATTTACATTGCAAAACCTAGAATGGTCCCAGGTAATCACGGTGATTGGTTACCCTACACTGTGAGCAGCCTGGTATTAGAGCCAGTCCTAGAATGTTTAGCATTCAACTTTCATCCCTCCATAGTAGTGCTGATCTGAGTTCCTTGTCTGATTTTCTGACTTTGTTCTGATTCCCTAGTGTCAAGTTGGCCAGACAGGGCACCACAGGGGAAAATGGGATTGTCATGAGGGAGCTGCTCTGGGTTATGGGGCTTAGAAGATCAATTTGGCTAGTTCAAACAAAAGTTGTCTGGGAGATGATAAAGGCACTTATGATTATGATAAAGGCATTTATCATAATCAGGATATAGTATGTCATGATATTCTGTACTAGCAATTAAGGTTAGGAGGTCATTTTATGATTCTGCCTACCATATGTAATTTCATTTTTCAAGCTCTTTGGCTCTCAGTGTAAGATTCTGAGACCCAAGTTAGGCAGACCAAAATACAGAAGTGCTCTTCATAGAATGAGGACAAGACAGAGAAGTGTATTTAAGTGGGTCCTGATTTCAATAGTAAACATAAGATGAGAGAGAGATTGCAATTTCAGTGACTCTACACATACAGAATGGAATGGCAAGGGTTAGGGTAAGTTTAAAACAGAGAACTGTGCTAGGCATGGCCTGGATCATTTTTGGTAAAGTGACAAGCTTATGGTATGTGAGGATTATCACTTTATATCTGCTTGTTATCATTTTATGTATATCTCTCTCTCCTCATTGTAAGCTTATGGAGGGTTAGGACTACATTTAATTTAACCTTGTCTCTCCCTTACTAAGCATAGTACCTTGCATTAATGGACAAATGAATAAATGAAAGTCTTAATGCATGATTTCATGCACTTCTGGATCAATGCATACATGAAAAAGCTACAGTCAGAAGAGAGGCCCAGGATGAGTCCGAGATGGGAGTTTCTCTGACTCAAACCTTCTGAAATGTATTTCTACTTAAAAGCATCACTGTTCAAGACTACCTAATAATTCTGTTCTTAAGAAACAGCCCACTTGACCTTAAAAGGTCTTTTTCATCTATTATTTTACCTAACGTGGGGAGAGGGATATTGTTTCTACCCAGGATCCCTTAATACCTGCAACACTGAAAAATCTTCAAATAAATGTTTTGCTTTCTTCTTGGAGAAAAATGTGATCAAAATATATGTTTTTCAACCTTTGTGGGCACGAGCCCCTCCTCTGCATAGATGTGGCCATGCTGTAGATTCCTAAATCCTTTGTAGGAATCACTTTTGGGAATCCTCTGTATTGGTTTGTTACTGTTGCAATAATAAATCACTACATACATAGTGATTTAAACAGCTAATACTTATTTTCTCATAGTTTTCATGGGTCAAGATTCCAGATGGGCTCAGCTTGTTTTTCTGCTCTAGGTCTCTAAAAGGCAAAATCAAGGCTTTTGACTGGCCTGGGGTATTATCTGATGGCCGTACGGGAGGATCTTCTTTCAGGATCATGCATGATTTGGCAGAATCTAGTTCCTTGCTGGTGTAGGACTGAGGTTCCCCCTTCCTTGCTGTCAGCTAGGGGCTGCTCTTAGCTTCTAGAAACCACCCTCTGATTCTTGTCCACAGGCTTCTGCGTCTCAGACTCAGCAACTGTATGTCTGATTTTTCTCATACTTGAAGACTGATATTCATTCTGCCACATGTCTCATGCTCCCAGCCAGAGATAATTCTCTCTTTATGAGGCTTATATGTTTCCTTTGGGTCCACTTGAGTAATCCAGTACATTCTCCTCATTTTTAGGTCTACCATAACCATAATTACATTTGTAAAGTCCCTTTTTGTCATGTAACATAAAATATTCACAAGTTCTAGTAATTTGGTTGTAAATGTGTTGGTAGGGGTGGGGGAATTTTGCCTATTGTATTCTCTATCTTTTGGAGCAGGTATACTGGGGAGCAGATGAAGATGGTGCATGTGGGGCAAATCTGAAGTGGATCAGGATACTAACTATAATTCATGCTCCCTCTCATGGATATTAACAGTTGATTAAATCTGTATAGATTAGCTTCCCAGGCCCTGTAATAAAGTTTTCTCACTCAATGTCAAGCACTTAATGTTATTTCTCTTGCTCACTGACTTGATCAACATATACCTACCCTGTACATGAGACACCTTAAAAAGCCAGTTTGATAGAGTTTTTGCCATCAAGGAACTTACATTTTAGTAGATAAACATAAAAATAACTAAATGCTTATAATACAGTGTGTTAAGTGATATGCTAGGGTTGAAACGTGGCAGATCTCAGGGACACAAGTAATGGCAGATAAGCCAGAAAAAAATTGTATTGGATGCCAATCAAGTGTCAAAAGGATGTCAATCAAGTGTCAAGAATATATATTCTTGACACTTGATTGGCATCCAATACAACATGCAATACATTATAGCATAGCCAAGTTTCTGATATATATATGTATAGTCAGAAACTTGGCTATGCTATAATGCAGCTGATTAAGAGAGGAACCTAACAGATTGTGAAGGAACTATTTACCAAGTATTTTATGCAGTGTCAAAGGCACAGAAAAGCAATAAGCATGTAGAAGGGAATGTCTCTGCTTAGAGAAAAAGGCAAACATATTTGAACATATGACATCTCTCTCCTTTGACATAGTATGCACTCGTATATTCTTGTTGTAGAAAGCTATGATAGCGTGACTTTAATGTGTAGGGACTTGCTTATGTGGTAGGTGGATTTAAGCTTTTTTTTTTTGGCTTAAATAAGACTAAATCCTCTTTCTCAAATATATTTCTTTTACTTTTAATTTTTCTCCAAATTGTCTGGAGAAACTGCAAAGGAGTTTGCAGAACTCCTTTGTATTTTAGTAATATAATCTATTTATATGTATAGTTTAGTGTGATTAGTGACTCCTGATGCAATGCATGACTGAGCAATATTTATTACTATCTCCCATTGAAGTTTCTTTGGCTAGTCTTTAAACATTATTTATAATTGATGATCTGACAGTCCTCAGCAGAGTGTCTGTCACAGATGATCCCTTGAGAAAGTCTCTTAATTCCTGTGAATCTCAACATCCTTATCTGTGGATAAGGGATTTTATTATATTGAAATCTGTAAGTATTATAATTATTGAGAGAATCATGAAATGTCAGTCTTGACAAAATAAAACATTTAATGACATTATATTGGGACAAAAAAGCTTAGTGGTAGGCACAAAAAGGGAAAATAAAATGTGTCATATGAAAATAGATGCTTGTAAATGTATATGCATATGAATATGTAAAACTTTATTGTGACAGACTAGTCTGTTATAAAACACATTCTCTCCCAATCCTCCTGACAAACTTTTCAATTATTTTAGCACTCACACATTCTGGGCATAGAATTTCAGAAGAACTTTTTTTTTAATAAAAAATAAATTTCCAAGGGTTCGAATATTGCAAGTGGACTTGAATTAAATGTTTACTGAATCTCTTCTGTATACACCAGCATTATGGGGGGCACTGTGGATACAAAACTGAATGAGGCAGGAACTCCAATCTCACAGGATGTCACAGGCTGGAGCAGAGATTCTCTGCGCACACATGCTGTGAGGTTTTTGTTTTTGTTTTAAACAAGTAATTGGTAACTTAAGGTAGTTTATAAAGTGCTAGGATTTCAGAAAGATTTACATGTTCCTATTATAAAGGGCACCCAAGTGTCTCTCTACTTTCTCCACATTCTCACTTAGTGTTCCAATATGCTTTTGCATTGAAGTATTTTGCATTGCAGTAAATATAAGGCTACAGCTTCTGGACCAGAAATTGTGCATGGAGTATCCAGGGCAAGGCCACAAAAGTATCTAGACCCTATGAACATAATTTATTCTGTACATCAAAACTGGGAACCATAGCCCAGTGAATGTTTTCTGAAACAGTCCAGGATGACAAAAACACTTCGTCTCCATAGTGTATTTTTATGATCTTCATGATCATTAGTCATTTCAATCACAAATACATGTCACAAACCTATCAGAAACTCAGCAGCCACACTGCTTTTGGCCCTATGCATGGCATCAAGATACCTGAACAAGACAAGCATGTTTGGGTCTACGTGAACCTTATTATGCTTTTTATTTTTTCCCTTTGGCTCTTGACCTGCCAGAGAATCACAAAAGAGGGAGATGCTAAGTAGCAGGTATAAATTTCACAAACATAGATTCCTATAAGGTGAAAATGTAACTATTTTTCTAAAGTGCATTGCAGTGTTTTGATACTAAATCTGAAGAAACTAAATCTGGTCACTTTCAGATCGATTCAGCTTCAGTGCAGTGCGGTGGTTCTTTGTCTATAAGATGTGTAATTCGATCACGTTCTGTTTAGATTCCTCTCCTGGAGAGTTTCCATCTTGCTTCTCTCTGGGGTTGACTGCAAGCTCCAGAGAGCTTACTCTCCTGCCAGCACAGTTGCTTTGAGGAGGAGCCCCTCTATGCAGGAACTTCGTCTGCCTTGATGTCATACTGGTCTTCACTCCCAGTTCAATCCACTGCATAGTCGTGTAAGGAGCATGCTGAAATAACAACTGGGCAAGCTTCGGGCACCCATGAGGGCCCCTGTCACTGGTCCCACATGGAGATGTCTTGGTGCCCTCCCCTAAACCCCAGTGGGAATTAACCACACCTTGTCTTTTTGATATACATTTCCTTGCCCCTGTCTTGCCATGATTATCAAAATTAATCTCTCTGTGTCATTCAGTCATACACTTGCTACAGAAAAGTCCAGGCTATAAGCAGTGACTCATCATTCTAAGCCTCCTCACTGACATTCACCTCTTAGAGGTCCAAAGAAGACTAAAGGAGGCCCATGTCCTCTCTTCTCTCTAATCCCTGAAATTCCAAAGGAAGTCCTCTCATATACCTTCACTCCTCCCTCACCATCTGTCCTTGAGTTCACAGTGGTTGAGGCACAAAGACAGATCAACTAAGCAACTCTCTTGTGTCCCCCTCAACTGTTCCCTTAAGCTCACATGGAAGGGTTTTTCCATCTGAAACTGGGGAGGAAAGGAAAGATAATTTTGCCGGTGCATCTCCCTTTCAGATCTTACTGCCCCCCCACCTTATATCTGTATAAAGGCTTTCAATTTTAGAAGTCCTCTGATAATTTCTCTTTTTAATTATTGTTTAGCTTAATGGTAGCCTTATTGTCACATCAGGATTATACATTGTTACAGGGAAGAAGAAGACATTCTTAAATGTCTCCAATTATTATTCTGCCATTATTAAAGCATATAGAAGGATGCAGGGTTAAGGGACTAAGGTGTCAATATTCTGTGTTCTCACAATACCACATCCAGAGTTCTGTAATTCACTTATCATGATCCAGTGAAAGCCTACTTATGCAGTTTTCACCAATAAACTGTAATTTCTTCAAGGACAAGGGAGCATGTCTTACTCATTTTTGTATCCTAGTGCCTAGAACAGTGCTTTGCGTGCATTGGTACTATAATTGCTGCCATTTATTGAGCCCTTATTTTATCTCTGCATTGAGTGGAAGGCTTTATGTAGCATGATTTCTTTTGATCCTTACAACCCCGTGAGGCAGATAGTATGGCTGTGTTTTATGTCTGAGAAACTGAAGATCAGAGAGCTTGAGCAATTTTCCTCAAGGCAAAGAGATTACAAAAGCTAAAGGCAGAGATCAAACCCCAGCTTAACCTCTATTTCAGGCTGCGTCTAAGTTAATGTTTGAGTACGAAAAGCTTATATTCTAAATCCAAAGTTCTAAATGTCTGTCCCAGCAGACCAAATGTTGGACATGTCTGGGAACACCCTTATAACAGGTACACTGTTGATTAGTGATGCTTGCATCGCTGTATCTAAAAAAATAGATTGTAAAAAACTTTTTATTAATCCATTGAATTAATTTACTTATATTAGAATACTAGAAATGACATTTCTAATTTTAAATCCTTTCATGACTTTGGTTTTTCTACCCAATTTAAATTAATAATTTCTTATTCCAAATTTCACTTAATGGAATACCTGTTATGTTTGAGGTACTGTGGATATGAAAGGAATAAGACCAGCCTAAGGAATTCCATAGTCTAGTAGTGGAGATAAACATATAAACAGAATCCAGTAACAGTTTATATGCAATCTAGGCTAGGCGCGGTGGCTCACGCCTGTAATCCCAGCACTTTGGGAGGCCAAGGCGGGCAGATCACGAGGTCAAGAGATCAAGACCATCTTGGCTAACACGGTGAAACCCCGTCTCTACTAAAAATACAAAAAATTAGCCGGGCATCGTGGCGGGCGCCTGTAGTCCCAGCTACTTGGGAGGCTGAGGCAGGAGAATGGCGTGAACCCAGGAGGCGGGGCTTGCAGTGAGCCGAGATGGCGCCACTGCACTCCAGCCTGGACGACAGAGTGAGACTCCGTCTCAAAAAAAAAAAAAAAAAAAAAAAAAAAGAAAAACAAATGCAATCTAGAGCCTTTATGTAGGGTAGAAAGCTATCTCAAAGGAAATTCAACTTTATCTGCAGCAGGAAGAAGGAATGTGGTGGTCAAAAAATGTTTCCAGCGATGATGGTTTAGAGGAGCAATTTAGGTAGAAATATCAGCGAGGGTCTTGGGAGCCAAGCCTCTTTAAGGTAGTTAGTTCCCTTAGAGATGTCATAGGAAATCCAGGGGCTGCCTTTTGCTTGGGACTCAGCAATGTGTGTGTGTGTGTGTGTGTGTGTGTGTGTGTATGAGCCATTAATTCTAGGGGCCTGAATCAAGACTGCCAATATGACTTTATTCAAGCACAATCATAAGTAATTAGCATACTATTTATATAATATTTATTCCCCATCTTGTTCCAGCCATCATGCAAGGCATCTTTCCTAAAAATATACAGCAATTTAAAATACTCATACTGAAAAATAGTGGAGGGGCAAAGGAAAATGAGGATTGGAATGAAACTATGAAGCCGTGTATAATATTAATATATAAAAATTCTACTATTTAAGTCCTGCGTAATTTCTTTAATTGGACCACAAGTTTGATTGTACGTTTTCAGCAGCTGGTACAAAAAGGGAACCACAGAGTTTCTAGTGACCATAAAATAAAAATAGAAGAGATACTCAGAAGCAGTGTCACCATTTATGCCTTGTATGGTGACCAGAAAAAAATCAAGCTAATATGTAATGTGATGAGCAACATTTTCAACAATATTCATATGTCAGATATTTTGATTAGGTTTTCGAAGCAGTATTTTTATACTATCCGTCACTAAAGATTGACCCCATCAAACTAAGGCACGGTTCAGTAGATACATGTCTCTCAAGATATGATGTGATATGGTTTGGCTGTGTCCCCACCCAAACCTCACCTTGAATTGTAGTTTCCATAATCCCCACATGTCCTGGGAGGGACTTGACAGGAGACAGGTTTTGCCAATACTGTCCTCGTGACAGTGAGTAAGTCTCAAAAGATCTGGTGGATTGACTGATTGATTGAGACAGAGCCTCTCTCTCTCACCCAGGCTGGAGTGCAGTGGCGCAGTCTCAGCTCACTGCAACCTTCTACCTCCTGGGTTCAAGCGATTCTCCTGCCTCAGCCTCCTGCATAGCTGAGAGTACAGGCACACGCACCACGCCCAGCTAATTTTTTTTTATTTTTAGTAGAAATGGGGTTTCACCATGTTGGTCAGGCTGGTCTCGAACTCCTGACCTCGCAGTCTGCCCACCTCCACCTCCCAAAGTGCTGAGATTACAGGTGTGAGCCACTGGGTCCGGCCTATGTGGTGGTTTTATAAGGGGCAATTCCCCTGCACATGCTCTCTTGCCTGCCACCATGTAAGACGTGCTTTGTTCCTCTTTCACCTTACACCATGGTTGTGAGGCCTCCCTAGCCATGTGGAACTGTGAGTCCATTAAAACTCTTTTTCTTTATAAATTATCCATTTCAGGCAGTTCTTGTTAGCAGCGTGAGAACAGACTAGTACGTGATGGGACAGTCCCTGCTGTGCATATTCTCGGCTCCTTTGAAGTGATCTAGTCATGGACTTCAGTGTCCAGTGGAACGGAAGGACTGGAATAGTCTTCAGGTGATTCTTGCTAAGCACAATTTTCTTAAGATTTGGGTAAAAATTGATGGGCAGTATATTTGAGGTTACATTCCATGAAATAACTACCTGCACACATCTATTTTATGTTTTGGGGTGAGTTCAGAGCCATCTTTATTTTATTTTATTATTTTTATTTATTTATTTATTTATTTTTTATTTTTTATTTTTTTGAGATGGAGTTTTGCTCTTGCTGCCCAGTGTGGAGTGCAGTGGTGTGATCTTTGCTCACTGCAACCTCTGCCTCCCGGGTTCAAGCAATTCTTCTGCCTCAGCCTCCGAGTAGCTGGGATTACAGGCATGTGCCATCATGCCCAGCTAATTTTGTATTTTTAGTAGAGATGGGGTTTCTCCATGTTGGTCAGGATGGTCTCAAACTCCCAACCTCAGGTGATCTGCCTGCCTCAGCCTCCCAAAGTGCTGGGATTACAGGCATGAGCCACCGTTTCCGGCCAGAGCCATATTCTTTAATAGCTATCTGAACTGGAGCCAGGAATCACATCTCATGAAAAAGGAGAACATTGAGAAAATCATAGCCTAAATATAATATACAGACTTCATACCTCTAATTTTAGGAGGCTATCAAGCAGTATCCAAGGCAAAGTCAAGATGGTCAACATTTTTCTCAATATTTAGTGTTGAGCCGATTGCAGTGTTCAGGCAAATGGACAACTGAGAACTCAGATAATTCCAAATCTTCACTTGTCAAAATAATTCCAGTTTTTTTTTAATTCATTCATTCACTTAGTCATTATACAGATGATGTGCTTTTAGCATCTAATATCTTTAAATCAGGTGTAACTAAGCATTCCCCATCTCCCAAGGCTATTCTATGTACCCTTAGAATGATTAACTTAAACGATAGAATATCCTAGTATGTCCTCAAATAGATTGGTTGTGAAACATACAGCAAGATGATCAAATCAGTGACATTTCTGAATAGAATCATGAAATATAAACGCTTTATATGTTGGAAGATATCAACCCAAACGGGGCTTCTAACTCTTTATTGCTGATCTGTAGCCTTTCTTTCTGGAGAAAAATCTCTTGTAGTTGATGAGGGTAAAAAGATAGGAGGAATGTCTGCTGCTGGCCTGGGTCCCCCCTGCTGGAGGTGTCTGGCAATGTGTTAGCTTGGACTGGTAGTTCGCGCTTGCACACTGGGAGGGGGTAATCAAATAGCAGCCTCCCACAAGGCCAGCAGGTCTGGCAGCTGGTGTTCCCAGTATTCCTGTAAAACTTCCTTGAAGGACTGACACTCAGTTGCAGCCTGTTTATTGACAAAGCTCAGGCTGGTTTTCTGCTGTTATATTAGTCCATTCTCATGCTGCTAATAAAGATATACCCAAGACAGAGTAATTTATAAAGGAAAGAGGTTTAATGGACTCAACTTCCACGTGGCTAGGGAGGCTTCACAATCATGGCAGAAGATGAAGGAAGAGCAGAGGGATGTCTTACATGAGAGTGTGTGTGCAGAGAAACTCCCCTTTATAAAACCATCAGATTTCATGAGACTTATTTACTATCAGGAAAAAGACCCGCTCCCATGATTGAATTACCTCTCACTAGGTTTCTCCCATGACATATGGGAATTATGGGAGCTATAATTCAAGATGAGATTTGGGTGGGGACACAGCCAAACTGTATCAGCTGTTTTCTAGGGCACTCACTCACAGCATAACAATGTAGCACCTGCCTCACACTGTCAACTGCTACCTGTGGCCTAGGTGCATTTCACAGGATGGCCAGGGCATTGCTCTGAACCACCTGGGCTACAGAGCAAGGCAGCTTAAAAAAAAAAAAAAAAAAAAAAAGTTACCTAATTCTCCAAAAATTCCTTGTTTCTCTGAGGATCTAAGTGATATTAAGGGACAGACTTTTGATAAATATCAATAACTAGGGGACAATCTATAGCCGGTCCTCAAATAGTGTCATTTCATTCAATGTAATTTTGTTATAACATTGATGAGAAAAAAAAAAATCACTTCCCCAGCCAGGGGGTGGTCAGGGCACTGTCTGTGTGTAGTGCCTATCCCCCCCATATTTGCGTGGGTTTTCTCAGGGTACTGTAGTTTCCAACCACATCCCAAAGATATGTGGATCAGGCTAATTGATGTGTCTACATTGTTCCTGTCTGAGTGAGTGTGGATGTGGGTCTACATGTGCTCTACAGTAGAATGGCATCCTGGCCAGAGTGGGTTTCCAGCACCATTCCTGAGCTGCTAGAATAGATTCCAGCCTCCTGAGACCCTGAACTGGAAAAATTCAGTAAATAATATCTTACTTGTTTTTATTAATCTTTCTTATGTGTATATATTGCTCACATTTCTTTCAGTGTTTAATGTTAGAGGTATTTTGTTCTTTATTTAGAAGCCTGGTAATATATTTGTGACAAGAAATATGCCTTAGCAACTTATATCAATTAGTCTATATGTCATTTTCCTAAAAGTAGCAGTTTCCAAGAACCTATGGATGACATTAAGTGAGAACTTACTGTATGTAACTGTGACTTGTTAGCCCATTGCCAGGCCCTGGGTGAGAAACTTCTATTCAAATGCCAAGGAAGGCTTAAATAAACCATAAACAAACTTTCTTTGATCCTAGCATGTTTCTGTTTATTATGAATCTTAAAGTACGTAATGATGGTCAGCAGTGTAATAGCCAAGTCCCTAATCTACCTATTTCTAAAGCATGCTGGCCTGGGAACTCCCCAGGCTGCAAGAAACTAACACACACTATAGTTGAAATACCTAATGAAAATAGGTCAATCATCTGTGTGAGATGTGTGAGATGAAGAGCCACTGATGTAAACAAAAGAAGAGAGGAAGTACTTTGAATTGAAAAAGTTATTTAAAAAACCTGAAAGATCAGAACTTGCCAATGAAGGTGATTCTTAAATAATTCTTGGGGCAAGAAAATTGCCCGTGGTTTCTAAATTTGAACTATGCTTTATTCTGTTCTGATTGTTTTGTTTACAAGGTAAGCTATTTTTAAGACCTACAAAGAAAGGAGCATCTTATGTTGATTATCTTAATAATGTTAACAGAAGAGGTGAGAGAGAGGTGAAATCCAAACAATTGGTGGGACAGGGAGCAAGAATGAAGGTTCTAAGGTAGCAGAAGGATAAGCTTCTTGAAACATTCTTTGGAAAGTGTGTTTCATTTATCTGAAATTTTTCATGATATTTGTCTGGCATGTGGGAGAGGAAAGAGGCGCACTGGTACAGTGAAGCACAAATGGAATAAATAATAGTACCTCCCCAATTCCAGCTTTCTCAAATTGGTGAAAGGAGCCCTGGGGAGAAATTTCCGTTTCAAGCTTTTTAATATGTCCTTTAAAAAAGTGTGTTATTTATGTTGCCTCTTCTCCCTGTAGTTATGTTCCTAGGAAAATAATTAGCATGTCTAAAAGATTATTGTGCAGAGCAAATTTAGACTCCATCAGGACGTATGAAGTCACCATATGCAGGAATGCTCTTACATGAGAAGGTAGTGGTAGAGGATTTGGACTTAGGAGAGCTGGATTCAAGTTCCCTCTCATCCAATCCGAGCTGTGTGACAAGCGGCTTACTTTGCTTTGATTGCATAGGAGGACATTATAAGAAAGAGTCATATGAAGCTTGCTACAGAATTTACTGCTGGAATATGATCAAATAGAGTTTGCAACATCAGTGTCTCATTTAGGAAATTTCTCTCGTGGTACAAACAGAAAAAAAAACACATGGTAATGGTTTTAAGTGGCTATCTAAAAGCACAGGCATTAGGCAAATTTTACCCTGGACAAGTTATGTAAACATTCTAACCCCAATTTTCTCTTCCTAGAATGAGCATACTAATAATTGTGACATAGCATTGTTACGGAGAATAAGTGAGATGCTGTTATTATGTGGTGTTTAATGCACACCCTCATATAGAGTAGCCATACCACAAATAACAGCCATATTATTCTACCAGTGGAATCATACAAGACATACTTAATTTCTCCAGCCATGAGTTGTGACAAATATAAAATACTGATCAGGGAAGCTCATTAGAGATTCAATGCCCCAAGGTTATGATTGGGGGCTGGTCATGTAGGCACTCACTGCCTAGCATGCACCCAAATTCCAGATGCCCAAAAGGAAAGGAAGTATTCAGCATAAGCCACCTTGTCTGTACAAGTAATTTAGGTGTAGTAAACTACTCTTAGTTTGGAAACCCTCCAGAAGTCTAAGTTCCTAGAACCCAGCTTAAGGTCAACTTTGGAGGTGTTTCTAAGGATGCTGTGTCAGGCCTTCTGTGTTAACCTTTTCTTCCAATCCCCACTAGAAATTATTTACAATGTAATGAATGTATGTTGGTTACTAATTTTTATCCTGGTTCTTCTTTATTTTATTTTGCTTTTATTTCCTGATTTATTTTAATTTTATATCTTATTTTGTATCTCCAAGTCATCTCATATATTTTTCTGAAAATAGTGGGTTCATAGCAAATGCTTATTGAATGGATACATTAAATAAGATTACAGTGTGCTAAATAATAGATGTGTGACTTTGGGTCACTCGTGACCTCTGTTACTTTAAGTTGTCTCATTTACTCAGAACAAAAAAATGTCTTTCATAAGAAAAATCATGATGATGACATTATTATTACTGTTATCTCTTTTTATAATCTATGGAGTTATTTTTAATTAAAAATAAGAAGCTAAAAATGTGCTTTATTCTTTACATCTGTAAACACTTATGAACTGTTATAATTAATTACAATGCAATGGTCTTGGGTGAGTCACCTGAGGAAGAAAGAGTAGCTGATCTTCCAGGTAATGAGGCCCAGCCACATCTGGAAGTTGGAGGAACCAGAGACTAGTTAAGTAGATGTAGATTCACAGCCCAGTTCTTCCACTTACTTGCTGTGTTAACTTGAGAAAGTTGCTTGACCTCCCTTCTGTGTGTCAATATCCTTACCTGAAGAATGAGGAAATATACTTGTTTAATAGAGTTTATTTAAGGATTAAATGAAATACTCAGTGTCTGACAAACAGTAAGAACTCAGTAATTATGTTATTTTTTGAGCTACGCCTGCCTTTGTACTCAGTAATTATGTTATTTTTTGTGCTACGCCTGCCTTTGTCATTCTCCTCTTTTGTTGGTTTTTAAGCCATTCACCTATGTAAATTCACCAGGCCTCAATAACTGTTTTACAGAATCTGCATGAGACTAGCTCTAAGGTTCCTCCTGGCTCTTACATGCTATGACTCCACACAATTGCCCTTTTTTTTCCTCCATATATTTGTAGCATAATTCCAGATCCAGGACACTGCAGAGCCTAAGAGAACAGAATTTGGAGGCAGGGTCTTTGGGAGATAGTTGGGTTTAGGTGTGGTCATGAGGGTGCGGGCCCTCATGATGGGATTAGTGCCTATATAAGAAGAGGAAGACAGATCTCTCTCTTCCCACACACTTGGCACTGAGGACAAGCCATGAGAGGTCACAGCAAGACCACGGCTGTCTACAAACCAGGAAGTGGGCTTTCTCCAGGAGTCACATCCGTCAGCACCTTCATCTTGGACTTCCTAGACTTCAGAGATGTTAGAAATAAACGTCGTTTAAGCCACCCAGACTATGGTATTTTGTTATAACAGCCCGAGCTAAGATATCCACCATTACTATGAAAGTTACTTGGAAGAGATTATCTGTTCTCCCACTGCTAGTTAAAAGCTCAGCAGGTCCCATGACTCTTCTGCTCACAGTCAGAAAGTTAGAAAGTCATAAAGTTACTTTAAATTAAAAACACAGTGTCAATAAGTCCAGTTCAAGATTTTTAACTAAACTCACACTTAAGCATTAAATTTCATCTTAAATTTACTTGAGGCGGAAGAAGCCTGAAGTTATGGTTGAAGACATGGCTGGCTTTCCTATTTCACCACCCCAACTTGTCAGCCAGTTTCTGACTAGCAAAGGTGATAGAGAGGAGTTTTACTTCGACTCATGATTTCTTACATTGGTGGTATACTCTTAAGACTTGCAGAGATTCACAAGTGTTGCTTTCCTTTATGGGCATGTTTGTAATTCCTCAGAGATTTCCATTACTGAAGACTTTTTTCCTGCAGTTCATATGATTCGGGTAAAAGCATCCCTCTTCCTGATTGTCATGTGTTCATTTAATAAACATACTCTATGAAGCCTGGCACTGTGGCACAAGCCTATAGTCCCAGCTACTCAAGAGCCTGAGGTGGAAGGCGTTTTAGCTCAGGAGTTTGAAGTCAGCCTGAGTAACATAGTGGATCCCATCTCTAAATAATAATATTAAAATATAAAAAGAGATAATTGGAAAATATCTATTTAGTTTTCACTGGAGAGTAGGAATTTGTGCAGTGGAGAAACCTTTCTTCAAAGATCTCCACCAAACCAACTTAGTCCAGAGAAACACGAGGCTCAAACTCTTGTAGTTATAAGAAATCATGGTTTCTTCAGAGAATGTTGAGACTCGTAGTGAATTATGTTTAGATTTCTGATATGTGAAAGCACTCACATTTCCTTCGTTCTTCCATGTAGTTGAATGTGTATCCTTAATTATTGTTTTGGGAACAAATGCAGAATGAAATGGCAGGATTGGAATCCCTGGGATACAACACTAGTCCTGTGGTTTAAACAAACAATTCTGTTATACAAGTACTCAGTTATCATTTCTATTGGAAATTATTATATTTTACTCCTATTCACTCTTAGCAAACATTCATTCTGATAGTCATAATGTGAAAAAAAAATGATGATATAGGCTTCAGGAAAAAATTGTGGTTTATTTAATTATGCATTATAAAAAATCTTTCAGAAAATTAATAGGACCATTTTGGTGATTAAAAATAATTTCATGTTATTATTCTGAAAGATTTAGTCTGTTGCTTAGCTCTTACGGGCCTTTCTAAAATGATGGGTTATTTAGATGCGTTATTTAGACATTCTTAATAGGAGCTAATGGAATTGTTAACAGCATATACTGTTTACCTTCATGAGCTCTTCACTAACAAATGGCATGATGGCAAACAGCATAAGTAACAAAAGTAAAATATTTAATTATTTTAGCATCTATCTGAGCTTGTCTCTTTGTTGTAAAGAAGGCTACACAAGAAGCATATTTTCAGGTTTCTTTTTTTTATTATTATTTCTACTCTGAAATTTCCAACGTCTTGAAGTAAAGGCAATATGAATACTGATTAAGAGCAAAGGTTTCAGATTCAGGCAGATCTGGGTTTGAATACTTACTTCACTACACACTTGCTGTGTGACATTAGGCACGTCACTAAAACTTTCTAAGCTTCAGGAATCTCTCATGAAATGTGGTATATGAATTTTTCCATGGAGTTCAGAAAAGGATAATATTCTATTACATTTATAAAACATTAAGTAGGGTGGTTGGCATGTAAGAAGCCTTCACTGAGTATTAGCTTCTGTGATGATGATGGTAATGATGATGATGTTGATGATGGAGAAAGAGGAGGAAATATTTATAATCCTGAAAATAAATGTACTTTTAAAAGAATTTGATTATAAATTGATAAATTATCATTGTATATGTTTATGCAGTACAAGTGATGTTATGATTTATGACTACAATGTGGGATAATTAAATCAAGCTAATTAACATATCTAGCACCTCAAATATTTACCACTTTTTGTGGTGAGAACACTGAAATTTACTCTTAGAAATTTTGAAATGTACAATACAGTATTATTGACTATATTCACTATACTCTGCAATAGATCTCAGAAAAAATATATATATTTCTTCTGTCTGAGATTTTTTTTACCTGTTGACCAACATGTCCCCATTCCCTGCAGTCTCCAACCTCTGGTTGCCACTCTTCTACTCTCTGCATCTATGAGTTTGTTTTTGATTTCACATGTAAGTGACAAACAAAAGCTAAGGGAGTTCATTTCCACTAGGCCTACTTTACAGGAATTGCTAAAAGGAATTATTTAAGCTGAAACAAAAGGCCACTAATCAATGACATAAAATATACAAAAGCACCAAACTCAACTGTATAAGCAATACAGAGCCATATAAAAAATGATCTAGGACTGTAATTGTGGCATAAACGTACTTTAAAGAGCAGAAGAGATAGGTGAGTGGTTCACAGCAGGTGGGATCTGGCCTCACTTAAGAGCCATATTATTTATAACAAAGGGATAAGCAGTGATGAAAAGTATCTGCCATTTTATACACCATCCAATGGCTCTTTGGCTTTTTAGCCTTCTCTTCAAATGAACGAAGGCAATTTGGATATTGAGTACTGAGAAAATGGCACTCACAAATTCAGAGGTTAAACAAGTTGGCCCTTTATTTTGGAGATAAGAAAATGAAATCTCAAGAGGATAGAGTGACACCCTTAGCATCACTCAGAGGAACAGTGGTGAATTTAGGAATAATCCTAGTCCTCTGAATTCCCTCTGTTTTGGCCTTTATTCACTCCTTCAGGCATTCACTTTTGAAAGATAATTTACTCCAGCCACTGTTTTTGAAGCTAGGGAAACAATAAAGAATGAGGCAGTTGCAATGAGCACATATTCTCATTTGCTTACAGTCTAGTGGAGGACACAAACTATGAAAATGAATTTTAAAAGTTAATGTAATTATTGAGAGTAAAATAAAACTCTATGCAGAAACTAAAGGGGATAAATTGACTGAAGGGTGTGTGTTGCTATTTTAGATGAAGGGTCAATAAAAGGCCTCTCTCAGGTGACATTTGAGCAGACACCAAAAGAAGCCATCCAATGAGAGGATGGTGGAAGAAAATTTCCAGCAGAGAGAATGGCAAATGGGAATTCGGAAAATGGAATTAGAAAATACAAGTTGTTGTATTTGATTTAAACCAAGGAGGCCAGTATCACTGGACTATTGTGGATAAGGATGAGATCAATATGAAATATCACAGAGGTGAATCAAGTAAGTCTTGAAGGCCATGGTTAGAAGTTTACATTCAGGCTAAGGGATTGGGAAGCAACTGAAAAATTTCAAAAGGAAAATGACTTGATCAGATCTATGTTTTTTAAAAAAATGATTCTGGCTTCTTTGTGAGGAATGAACTACTGGTGACTTCATGGAAGTGCAGAGATCAATTAGATGATGAAGGCAGATGAGAAAATGGTGAGAAGTAATGCTAGTCAGCATGTTTTAGAGTTAGAACAGACAGGACTTCCTGATGGAGAAATCAAAGATGATCCCTAAGGGTTTTGTCTTAAGCAGCTATTACTCCCTTACTCTCATTTTTAAGCTCCTTTGTCTTCCCTCTGCTCTTTTCCTTCACAATTTTATTCAGACAACAGCTTCAGTTATCATCTATATGCCAACAATTCTCAAATGTGTATATGAAACCTAGTGTTTTCTCTTCTGACATTTAGTCTTATAAATCCAATCACCTTGTTTTAGTCTTTGGATTCATCAGAGAAATCTCAGGCTCAAAATGTTCAAACACGAGCTCATCATTTTTCCTAAAAAACTTGGCTCTCCTTCATTGCTCTCTAGCCCAGTGAAAGGGTCACCCATCCCTGCAACCAGACAATCCAGAAACCTAGGAGTCAGTGCTGATGATCCCTTTAGCTTTACCACCTCACATGCAATCTATAACCTAATCCAAATAATTTCCCTATGAACCACCACTTGGGTCCTTCCACTTCATTTCATTTTTACTAACAGAGGCTATGTCAATTGTTTCCCACTCTTACCTAGACTTCAGCACTAGCCTTTCAACTAACTACCCTCCTTATAGCCTCTGCTTCTATCTTCTGATTCTCCAAATTGATGATTTTATTTTATAGCTCCAATCACAACTTTTAATTATAACGTCTTATATGTATTGACTAGTGTGTCTCCTTCACTAGAATGTAGTATCCTGCGGGATAGAGTACTTGTTGACCTATTATATTGTTCTCACCTAGCACAGTGCTTGGCATACAACAGTCCCTGGATAAAGACTGAATGAAGAATCATTCTACTTGTTTGACACACTACTAAGAGCCGTCCTTTCCATACATTAAAAACACTGAGATATTTATTACACTACAACTACGAAATTATGACTAATTAAATAATGACTCATTAGTCATGAGAGGGTTAAAAAGAAAAAAATCCTGTCCTCGTTAAACATTTAGTTTAGTAGAAGAGAATAAATGTAGTCACAAAACAATAATCCAATAGACAATTTTCTAAAGAAAGGAATAAATGAAGTATAATCAATTGTATTTGTTTATTTATCTATTAAGTCAGAGAGACAAATACTCAAAGATGCCTTTATAATACAGTCTATGAAAACCACTGGAGAAGCACTTCAACAAGTTTTTGGGAAAGTCAACAAGCTTTCTTGGAGGAAGTAACACCTAGACCAAGACCTAAAGGATGAAGATATATCCAGACAAATTTTGGCATATGGTAGCAGTATGACTAAGTTAGAAGTAGGAGCATTTGTGAAGTACCAGAGTGAGAAGAAAGCGTTAATTTCTGAAAACACTCCTAAAAATGAAAATATTTCATTATAGTTGGAGCATAATGTTTGAAGAACTGAACAAAGATAAAAAAATTGATTCAAGGGACAGATCATGATGATCCTAGTTGGTTGGATGCTGTGACTTCACCTCGAAGGTCTTGAAAAAGAAATGAAATTTTTGAAAGAAAATGTAGTATAAGTTTGAGAGATCATTTCAGCAGACATTAGAAACAATAAATTAGAAAAAAAGCAAGACTGGAAGGAGGAAAAGAACTTTATTCATTTATTACTAATTCTTATTTAACTTACTGAATTTATTTAGCAAATACTTATTAATTACAACCTAATAGTAGGCATTGACCTCCAAGCTGGGGAATACAAGGGTGAAAAATATGTATGTAATACCTACCCTCACACAGACACATAGAACAGAAAACCGTTCAAGTAATCCACCTAAAGGTCAAGGGAGAGACAAATGGGACCCTTTTGTAGATTTGTCTGTTTATGCCCTTTACTTGATATTTTTGAAGATATTGGTGTTGATGGATTCAAGTCACGGTAGAATCTAACATCTGTAGTTGAATTTTGAGGGTCTGTCATTGAAACAAAACGGAATGCAGGTCTTTCCTAGAGGCAAGCAAGAAAATTCGGAGAAATGAAAAAGAACAAGCTGAGGCCTCTACCAAGCAGGACTAGACATGCTAAACAAGCCCATTGAAAAACTAATACTCAAAACCATCAAGGTCAAGGGAGCACAAATCATTCAAGTCTTGAAAGATGTGAGAGTGGAATGAGTTGATATTGGTAACAATAGCAACAAGCAAGGCTTCCTGGAAAAAGCGACATTGAGTCTAAGATGAATGCAGGAGGAAGATAGGTGACCCAAAAATCTGGGCCTGTGATGCAGGAAGACTAAGTCAGAAGCAGCAGTGTTTGCAAAGTACTGGAATCAGGAGGGAGCACTGGTTTCTAAAAATGTTTCTGAAAATGAAAGTAACTCAATATGTACATAGAAGAGTACCTATCCATTCCATGTGTTTGGGAAGGAGGGAAGGAAAAAAAAGAGATAGGAAGGATGGAGGGAAGGAAAGAAGGACAGACAATTTAAGATAGTGTGAATACCTGAATACCTAAAGTTTCAATTTTCAGGGAAGCTACTTGATGAAGTGGGGAAAAGAGGAATTTAATGTGGATCAGACACAAATTCCAATCTTAGTGTCTTTTTTTTTTTTTTTTTTTTTGCCAAACTATGGCTGTTAGTACTGTTATTAAGTACTGCCTATGTCCAGACACTATTCTAAAGACTTTATTGTTATTTCATTTTGTTCTCACAAAAGCCCTATGAAATGGATATTATTATCAATCCAGTTTTTCACATGGGGAAACTGAGGCCCAGAGAATTTACTTATCTTGCCCGGAGCTATGTGGCTAGCAAATGGTGGAATCAGAATTCAGGCCCAGGTGGTCCAACTCTAGAATCCTTAATGACAACTTGAGGCAGCTTCCATGTGACCCACATGGGAAGAGGGGTGGTGGGATGTAGTCTGTTTTCTTACCTTGATTTAACAAGGAGTGAAAATTCTGAAAACTTTACAGACTAGTTTCTTTAAGTTTCAGTTCTCGTTATTGATAACATGAAAATAAAAAGTCACTTTAGGTTTTTGTGAGGTTTAAGCACATTATCCAGCAGGTAGTAGAGGCTGAATACGTGTCCTGTGCCTTTTCCTCCCCTTCCCTTCTGACTTCTCACATTTTATTGTTTGGGGTGTCCTACGATTGACTCAGGAAATAGTGCTTGAATATCTACCAGATACAAAGCACTGATCTGGCACAATGGGGATTAGGAGAAGAAGAAGTAATATTTAGGTTGATCCTCAACTCTAAGAATTTTTTTGGTGTTTTGTGTCTTTTCAGTTCAGTAATAATTATATCTTATGATGACTTAAGATGTGCTACTAGCCCACTGGTTTTAGATCTAATAAAAGGCTGTCTTGAAGGCCCACTTCTGTGTTTGTAACCCCAACCAAAGCGTGGGGAGAAGTATATCTGAAGATATCTATTGTATACATATGCACGAGCAGAGAAAATTGCACTCTGAAAAATCTCAGTGCTGTTTGTTAGGAAAGGCAACATTTTCATTTTAAGTACTCAGTAGCAATTGATGAAGGTCCCCCCCCCGCCACCTCCACTCAGAGTGAGTTTTCATTTTTTGTTATTTCCACAGCTGTACATATTTTATTCCAGCAGATGCAAATAGCACTTCCAAATTGGTCACAATTAAAGCCAGTGCGAAGTGTGAGGGAGGGTGAAGGCTTGAAAACAACAATCGCTCCCTAGAGCTGAGCGATCACAAAGCTCATCTTGTTCTGACACCTCGCTCACTCCAATCATAAGCCTTTTCCACACATGTGGCCTGCTCAGCTGTGTGCACAAAATAAAGCCAGGCAGGATGGACCTGAAGACAGTATGTGGAGAAAGTGAACTGAGGGACTCTAAACACATATTCCCTGCATCTTTTCTTAACACGGGGTTTTATGGTGGCTTGAGACACTGGTGAGAAGCAGGGGGTTGTGTAGTAAGGGTGGATGGCAAGGCCAAGTGCCTGCTCCCGTACTCAGCTCCCTAAAGGCCAAACCAGAAATGCCAGTCTCTTTTATTACTTGTCTGCTCCTCACTTCATGCAGTGAACTGAGGATCAAGACACAAAACAAAACAAAAAACTATCTGTGCCTTCAGAAGTTTAAGAGTCAGAGAGAGGAGTAAGAGTGTATAGTGGTTTGATATTGGGCCTATCTACCCAGATGCCTGGGACACCACTTGCCACCTGGGTAACCCTAGGCTAGTTCCCTCTTATTTCTAAGCTTGTTTTCTACTTTATAAAGTGAGTAAAATCAATAGTAGCCACCTCATAGGAGACAGATATAACACAGGTAAAATGCTGGCATATAATTAGCAACTAATTGGTATTATACCTAAGCCATTTTTAATATTGACATTAAATTATATGAAATATGAACTGATGATTGTAATGTAGAGTAGTTAATACAATAACAGAAGTACATACATCTTCCATTCATGGTTGCCTGAGGGTTTCAGGAGAGCTTTGGAGGAGACATATGCTTTGGATCTCAAAGAAGGTGTAGGAGTCAGCCAGAGGATGTGGTTAGGTTGGTGGGAGGATGGGAAGAGATGGTCACAAAAGACAAATTTTGTGAAGTCATGAAGTGTGAAAAGTCACAACATATCGAGGGGACTGTCAGTTGTTTGATATGGCTTCAAACATGGGATCTAAAATGGCAAAGCGTGACAAGAGATGAGGCTGCAAGGGTGGGCAAGAGTCAGATCAGAAGGGTCCTGCCTGCATGTATTTCTATTTTATCCTGTACACTATGGGCAGTCTGCAGGTTGAAACTGACAAATAGTACAATACTGCGTGTTTATATAGATTCTACACTCGAGACAATTCACTCATCTGTTCTTTCTTTGTTCTGCTTCTCAAGATAACATCAACAGATATTTTAATCTCCTTTTTTCATTGGTAAAAGCATTTATGAAAAAAAAAAACCGGGGCCGGGTGTGGTGGCTCACACCTGTAATCCCAGCACTTTGGGAGGCCGAGGCAGGTGGATCACGAAGTTAGGAGTTCAAGACCAGCCTGGCCAATATGGTGAAACCCCGTCTCTGCTAAAAAAAAAAACAAAATAAAATATAAAAAAATTAGCCAGGTGTGGTGGCGGGTGCCTGTAATCCCAGCCACATGGGAGGCTGAGGCAAGGTGAATCGCTTGAACCTGGGAGGTGGAGGTTGCAGTGAACTGAGATCATGCCATTGCACTTCAGCCTGGGCAACAGTGTGAAATTCTGTATCAAAAAAAAAAAAAGAGTTTAGAGCTTTGAATGCATCAGCCTCTTAAAGATCAGGGTATACTTCCCCAGACTTGTCCCTTTTCCTGAATCTCTGTTTGAGTTTCCCACAGCCTCAGCTACATAGAGCAAAAGACTTCCTAATGCCTTGCTTTTTCTCTTCCTTTGCTCCAAAGTTGGTCACTAAAGTACACACCTCCACAATCACCACTTCCAGTTCAGCCTCTGATGTGTTATTTGTCTATAAGATGTTATTATTTTATAAGATAACATTATTGTCCTACTCAGCTTTTCTTCACAATAGAATTCTTACTAAAAATGCAGAAAAAAGGAAAGAAGGGAAGATAATCAGCATTAGGTAAACATCTCTAACAAATGTTGTAGAAAACTCTACCAATGGATAGTAAAATTCTTGGGTGAAAGTTTGAATAGAAATAGAATTTTCATCATCCCAAAGTATCTCTCCATTATAGTTACCAACTTAAAAAATAACAACAAAACAAAACAAAAACAAACAGTAACTTTATAGTGGAGAAATTCAGAAGATACCAATTTAACCAGTTGATCAAGGTTAATATCACCAGTAGTAAAATATAACAATATCATGAACCTCCTAATATGAAAAGGGCACACCATTATTTTTGATAAAAAAATTATAGCTTCACTTCAGAAAACATCAGACAAATCCAACTGAGAATCATTCCATAAAATACCAATATTTTTCAAAAGTGTCGAGATTATAAAAGATGATGAAAGACTAAGAATCTATTATAGATTGGAAGAAATAAAGGCAAAATAACAACTAAATACAATGTGAGACATTTAATAAAATCCTGTAACAGAGAAAAAGGCATCACTGGAAAAACTAGTGAATTTTGGAAAAGGTCTGTATTTTAATAATATCGTATCAATGATAGTATCTCATTATTGGTTATTGTACTATGGTTACATAAGATATTAACATCAGAATAAATAGAGAAAAACAAGAACATGCTGTAATAGTTTTGTAACTTTTGTGTATGTCCAAAATTAGTCCGAAATATTTTTTAAAAAGTAAAATACTCAACATTGTCTAATAATCTTATGACAGAGAACATAAATCTGAGCTTTGTATCAGGATCTAGTTCTTTCCTACCTCTTTGGGTTTGTTGTATACCTCTTCTCCACCTTTCCCTATTGCGCAGACTTACCATAGTTTCCAGGACACAACTCTTGCTTTCATATGTGTATGTTTTATACAAGGTGTACTCTCTATGTTGAATGCCCCAGTACATAACCTCTAATCAGATGCTAATATCCAGCCACATATCACATTTTCTTTCTTTTTTCATTTTTTTTTTTTTTTTTTTGATGGAGTCTTGCTCTGTCGCCCAGGCTGGAGTGCAGTGGAGTAATCTCGGCTCACTGCAAGCTCCGCCTCCCGGGTTCATTCCATTCTCCTGCCTCAGCCTCCTAAGTAGCTGGGACTACAGGCTGCCACCATGACACCTGGTTAATTTTTTGTATTTTTAGTAGAGGCGGGGTTTCACCGTGTTAGCCAGGATGGTCTCGATCCCCTGACCTCATAATCCGCCTGCCTCAGCCTCCTAAAGTGCTGGGATTACAGGCGTGAGCCACTGTGTCCGGCCCACATATCACATTTTCTAAAAATTCCCTCTTACTGGCCCTGGGGTTGGCCATTTCCTTTGGTATATCAATGCCTTCCAACATTTTCTTCATTGTGACACACATGCAAAGTGTTATTACAATACCTGGTGCAAATAGAAAGCAGCTTCTAGCTAGGGGTGACCAGCTGCGGCTCTGGCCATTCCAAGTACTAGCTACACACCTCAAGAGCTAAGAGGATTAGTAGCTGAGCCCACTGTCATGCAGCTGCATCCTACATGTGTACCGTACCCCATCATCTAGGAAGCTCTGCACTATGCCTCCATTGTTTTCACTAGTTCCCTCTAATGTTTTACTTCTTACTCTGCACTGTAATTATCTGTCTTTAGATGTATCCCTGCCAATAAACTAGGAGTTCCTTGTGGACACTGGCCATATTCCAATCATCTCTGGATCCCCAGTGATAGAAAAATGCCTGATCGCTAGAAGGATTTTCCCTGAAAATAGGTTGGCTGAGTGGATGACTGCATTGGTGAAAAAAATCCCACAAACTTATCTCATTTGTAATAATCATGACCTCCACTCCTGAGTGTTAATCAAAATAAACATGAGACCCTTAAAAATTCCAGGGACACAGATTTTGGGCACAGGACAGTCCAGAAATAGGCAGACATTATAGGTACATACCTTCTTTTAAAAAATATTAGTTTTGTTTTGTTTTTCCTAGGGGATTATGGTAGTAGGTGATAGGGAGTTGGATAATTGGTATTTCCTATGTTATGACCAATTCCTGTTAAGGGAATAATTACAGCAGGCTCATTGGAAATCCCAGCCTAGGACTTTATCTGTTTTGATTGTTTCTGAGCAAACAGACCAATGTACATAAACAATCTTTGCTCCTAAATTTTAAAAAAAATGTTTTACCTGTCTCCCTCTCTCCTCTGAAGAATAGCAACAAAACAGAATGAACCTTGGAGGTTTACTTGTACCTTTCTTGATTGAGACTAGATGGCATCATCGACAAAACCTGAATCTGGATCTCAATTCTGCCCCTGGTATAGCTTTGGGTAGATAATTCAACCTCTTTCATTTATAAAAAGATTATGAGTCTTTTCATATTATTAACTTAATATTGTGAGGTTTTAGAGACAATGTGTTTTAGAGACAACATGATTAGCACAGTGCTTGCACATAGTAACTTCTCAATAAATGACAACCTTCTCCATTTCCCAAAGACTCACAATCTTTTCAGCCACCAGAATTTAATGTTCTCACTGCCTTCCTGCCAAAGGTCACACCCATCAGTCTTGTTATCTGACTTAAATACCAGGTGGGAAGGTATATACACAGGGCACTGGCAGGAGATAAACCCATGCCAGTTATTGGAGCAGAGAATACTCAATATTAAAAAATCATTACCTAGGTATACAATTGTTAATGAGATAACTGAAAAGGTAAGAGGAAAACATTAAGGTATTATGGAGGTAGCAACTACAGAAAGGGAAGGGAGGAATTTGAAATTATGAATCCTTAAAAGCTCAGAGGAGAGGCAGTATGGAGCTGAAACTCAGACCTTTGAGGAAGGAGCACTGCTCTGCTGGGTTCGAGGTCTCTGAGCTCAAAGGAAGACTCCAGTGGGGTGAAACCCTGAGCCATGAGGAAAACGTTCTGGTTGGCTAATGCTGGGATATATGAAGAGGCCAGGACAAAGCTGTTTCTGCAAGTGTTGAAAAAACTGCAGACTGGATTTAGCTGCTCTTCTAGGGGGAAACTGCTGCTGACAATGTGAAAAGTAGCTAGAGTTTGTGCGGCAGCAGAGAGGAGGCATGAGGAAGCAAATCTCTCCCAGTCTCTTTTCTTCCCCTCTAATATTTTGGTCTCCTCCTAACACCCCCGGCTGTCACAGCTTAACAGGGAGTTGCTGGCAAAAAATAAAAAATAAAATTGTTTGAAGAGAGCTGGTCTCAGCATCACCAGTTAGAGTACACAATGGTCAGATTAGAGTTGAGAAACAGTGACTTAAAGTTGCCACTAAAGAACTGACTCATAACCAAGCACCACTTGTTCCCCAATAAAATAAAATAATACAATACAATAAAATAAACTTGGAAATAAAAAAATAAAATTTGCAGAGAAGACTGTGGGAAATGGAGCATATGCAATAGGATCACTCTTTGTCTGCTTCAGATGTCCTTGCAATGAGTCTAATCCCATCTTTTCTAAACTGAATCTTCTACTCCTTCCAACACATGTTATAGAGATGCATCCAAGATCCCTTTGCTGAGAAGCCTAGCATAAAATCAGGAAAAATGCTCAATTTCTAAGACTTACTCTCTAGTGTGTTTCCATCCACGGCAGTCTTGACATTAAGGACTTTTTCTTCTTAGGTGTCTTCCATGGGGCAGCACCAATCTGGGGCTTGTATTAAGTAACAGGGGGAAAGTAAAGGAACATTGAGGGCAAGCTTGATGTACTCTGTTGTAGAAAACAGTTCGCCTGTCTTGCAGATAGACTCAGTTTGAATTTCTTTTACTTTTTGTGTCTCACTGGAGGGGACCTTGTTTTTGCTATTGTTGCTGTGAAAATGATAGTAGTGGTATTGCAAGGAGAGATAATCCAACCATTACACAGCACAGTATAAAAGATAAGGCATATCTTTATATATTATTATAGTTGATCTTCAAATAATGTGACCTGGTTATCATGATTATGACCACTATACAGATAAGGAAACAGAGGTTCATGAAGTTTATGTGACCTGAACATGATTACAGTGTAGGGTCTGAGTGGGAATGTACAGTGACATGGTAAAAAGAGCAAGAACTTGGGGTTAAACCTCCTATGTGTGAATCACAGTTCTGCAACTTGCAACTTGAGAGAACTACATCATAATACAGTCATCCAACACTCCATTTTTGATCCCAAAAGAAGGCAATAATATGTTCCTCATAATATTGTTGTAAATTTCAGGTGATACGAAACACTAAAATGGCTAGTACAGTGCCTATGCAAAGGGTATAGCTGTTATTTTGTTTCTTATTGTATTTATCAGTGTTATTGTTATGATGAGGACAAGGAAGATGATGGTAGCATACTTAACTGAAATTTTTACCCAGGATTTTGGTCCTGGGTAAAAATGTGTCTGCTACTCTCCATTATACTCTCCATAAACGTGTTGCTTTCCCCTCCCTGTCCCAGCATGTGTCACCCTCAAGTATCAGGCAAAAGAGTTTAAGTTTTACTTCTATCTACTTTTAAATAGAATCAGTCTACACATTCATACCAGTTATAACATTTGGATTGGCAACACCATCAAGTATCATATTTTAGGGTTTATATGTATAAAGAGAGACCGAAGGCTAACTAGCTACACTGTATAAGAAATGAAACCAAAACAGCTTTCCATTTCTGCAAAGTAAGCAGAGAAAACTCCATTAGCAACAACATACAGTCATACAGGCCAGCCTAGCACATCAGTGTTGTAATTGAAAGAGCTGATACAGAAACCAAAAAGGTGAGTTACGTTATTCACTTAGTGACTGGTAAGCACATAACAAGGGTCACCTGGGAGGTTCAGAAACTGTGTGTGTAATTCTTTAGAGCTACAACAAGGAACTTCGCTTCGGTGGTAAGAAAAGGATGAATGAGTACAGCTCAAGCAAAATCTCTTTTCTTTTAGGAGTTTAACTGATTAGGCATTGCTAAGACCTTTGTCTCAAACAAAATTAGGAGTCAAGCCAGTAATACTACAGACAGCTCACACTAGTAATTACCTCTCTTACAGTAATGACTTTTTAGTGCCAAAACTTTACATTTCCATTTGCTCATTAGAGATTTCAAAATGCTTTGTATGTTTTTTCACTTTTTTAGAAGTTGAAAAGGCACTGAGCTGTTCAAATGTTTTTATAATCAATGCTACTATTCATGAAATATTTAATCAGCACCTATAATAATAATACTGTCTGCCATCTGTTGAACATCAGGAAACATCTGATATATGGGGGCACTCGGTACATATTCTCTCTAATCCTTAGAACAACCCTTCTAGGTAATATGGTCATTATATTGTATATAAAGAAACTAAGCCTTGGTGTTAATGAACTCAACTACAGTTACACAACTACTAAATAGCAGAAGTTAAATTTACCTCTCTAATTCTAAACACTGCATCCTTCATATGCTGTCATATTATCTATAGGCATATAATTCCCCCAGTTGAGTAAGTGAAAATACAATAATATATTTATGTCATGAGAAAACATTTTTAAGTTACATTCATTTCTGCTCAAAAATGAGCTTTCTGTCCATTTAAATTTTTTTATTATTTATTTATTTATTTATTTTGAGATGGAGTCTCGTTCTGTCACCCAGGCTGGAGTACAGTGGCACGATCTTGGCTCACTGCAACCTCCATCTCCCATGTTCAAGCGATTCTTCTGCCTCAGCCTCCCGAGTAGCTGGGGCTACAGACATGCACCACCACACCTGGCTAATTTTTGTATTTTTAGTAGAGACGGGGTTTCACCGTATTGGCCAGGCTGGTCTCAAACTCCTGACCTCATGATCCACCTACCTCGGCCTCCCAACGTGCTGGGATTACAGGTGTGAGCCACAGTGCCCCTGGCCCTGTCCATTTAAATTTTTACTCCACCACTTATAAACTCTGGAACTTGGATACTGCGTTAGGCCTTTTGCACTGCTATAAATGAATAAATACTTGAGACTGGGTCATTTAGAAAGAAAAGAAGTTTAATTGGCTCACGGTTATGCAGGCTGTACAGGCATGTCACTGGCATCTCCTCAGCTTCTGGGGAGGCCTCTGAGAGTTTTTATTCATGGCAGAAGGCAAAGTGGGAATAGGCATCTTACATGGCAGAGCGGGAACAAGAAAAGGAAAGAGAGAGAGAATGGTAGGGAGGTTCCACATACTTTTAAAGGCCCAGATCTCGTGTGAACTCAGCAAGAGCTCACTTATCACCAGTGTGATGGCTCAAGCCGTTCATGAGAGACCCACGCCCATGATCCAGACACCTCCCACCAGGCCCCACCTCCAACATTGGGAATTACATTTCAACATGGGATTTGGGAACAAATAACCAAACTATATCAGGTACTTTTTCTAAAAACTTAATCATAGTGTGGGTGCTGCATTGGCTATCCTGGAGGACTGAGCATTAAATGGGAGATCTTCAGTTACCCTTATTGTGTATCCATTCATTCATTCATGTATCCCCTTCACAAGCTTTCTTTCAGTGAATGCCTGTGAGCCTGTTGCTGTCCTAAGCACATACTGAATGATTGATAATTGCTCTTCCCTTTTGTACGTCTATCCTAGAAAGTTGTCATAGATTGAGAAGAATTTCATCATGTCATAAAGACCGTAGTACTCAGTTTGTTGCTGAATTGCCGAAGTCTGAGGTCAAAGAAAAACAGATTTTGATGAGCAAACTTGTGTGAAGGGGAGAGTAGTTCTTTGAAAGTTCTCCGCTTCAAAAAGAAAGAGGTCTATTAACTTTAGGTTGTACGTATGTGTGTTTAATACTATTAAAAAAAACCTGTTAGAGAAAGGACTTGGGAATTGTTCAACCAAATTTTGCAACAATAATTTGTGGTTAAAATCAGCCACAAATTAAAGCATTTTGAACATCTTTACTCATTTAATTTTGACATAAAAATGTTCTGCCTAATGAATATTCAGCCATCACGTCTAGCATGGCATTGCATTTTTAGTATTTAATGTCACATTAGTCTTTAGTTTATAAATACACTACAGCATTTCTCATTCTGACCATTTGAAAACTACACACGAGAAATCTGAGCCCATGGCATGCTGATTATGGTGCAAAACCTTCTCTCATACTGAAATCCTCGAAAATCAAAGATCTAAAAGGAATGGATTTTGAGGAATAGGAATCTTTATTCATAACATCATAAGGCTAGAAAGAACCATCTGTTCTAAAACCTCTATTTCATAAATGAGAAATCTGAGGCCTGAAAGGCAAAGCAACTTCTCCAGTCCCACAGCTAGATTTATATTAGTAGGAGGGGAGATTTCAGGTACTCCAACAAAGCTATAATTGGAAATTTTGGTAACAACAGTGAACAGTTGGAAATATAGAATCATGCTAGTCGGGGTGGAGCATAGGAGGGAAGGCAAGAGAAAAGGAACAGGGTGTGGTCCTGAATCTTCATCCATCTCCTTTGCGACCAAAAGCCTCTGTGCAGAGTGAGGAATGGGATGACTCATGATCTGATGCTTAGGTTCTATCCATTACACAACACTGCCTCCCCATATGGGAAAACTCTGGGTCCCATTTACTTTATTTTTGGTCAAAATGTAGTCTCCCACTTGACCCTGTGTGACAACTTTTTCAACGTCCTTGGAAAGTCACAATGGCAAAATGCACTGCTTTTTATATTTCTTAAGAACTAAGAGATTAAGACTTGCTTTCGTAGAATGTTTGTGTCTCTCCCTCCCCCTAAATTCATATGTTAAAACTACAATTGACCCTCGAACAACACGGGTTTAACTATGTGAGTCCTTTCACACACAGATCTTTTCAATAAATGTATGGGAAAAATTTTTGGAGATTTGTGACAATTTGAAAACATTTGGCCTGGCACGGTGGCTCATGCCTGTAATCCCAGCACTTTGGGAGGCTCAGGAGGGTGGATCACAAGGTCAGGAGATCAAGACCATCCTGGCTAACACAGTGAAACCCCATCTCTACTAGAAATACAAAAAATTAGCCGGGTGTGGTGGTGGGTGCCTGTAATCCCAGCTACTCAGCAGGCTGAGGCAGGAGAATGGTGTGAACCCAGGAGGCGGAGCTTGCAGTGAGCCAAGATCTTGCCACCGCACTCCAGCCTGGGTGACAGAGCAAGACTCCGTCTCAAAAAAAAAAAAAAAAAAAATTCACAGATTAACTGGAGAGTCTAGAAATATCACAAAAATAAAAAAGATATGTCATGAGTGCATAAATTATACATAGATACTATTATATCAGTTACTACTATAATATATATACAAATCTATTATCAAAAGTTAAAATGTATCAAAACTTATGCACACAAACACAGACTGTAGATAGTGTCATTGGCAATCAGGAGCATAAACAAAGATTCAGTATCAAATCATAACTAGATAAATTGTAGTACATGCTGTACCACTGTAATAATTTTGGAGCTACCTCCTGTTGGTATTGTGATGAGTTCAAGTGTTCCAAGTAAGAGCTAAAAATGCCATGAGAGGCTATTCACCTCTGTAGAAGCAGTTTCTCTCTTTAGTAAATTGTGTATTACAGTAAAAGGTGATCTCTTAAGGTTTTCTGTATTTTCATTGTGTTTGGTGCAATATTGTAAGTCTTGAAGAACACCATGGGACCTATACAAAGTGTTGTTAATAATGCTGGAAGTGCTCCCAAGAAGCAGAGAGAAGTTATAACATTATAAAAAAAAGTTAAATAGCTCCATGTGTACTAGAGACTGAGATCTGCAGCTGTGGTCACCCACTATTTCAAGATAAATGAATCAGGCATAAGGATAATTGTGAAAAAAAAGAAGAAAGAAAAAGAACGAAAGAAAGAAAAAAAAGAAGGAAAGAAATTCATGAAGCTGTCACTGCAGCTACATCAGGAGGCAACAGAAACCTTGCACTTTCTGTGAAATAACTTTTTATTTCATGTTGAAAATGCAGCTTTTATATAGGTGCAAGATTGCTCTAAGAAAGGCATACCTGTAGACTCTAATATGATTTGAGAAAAAGTGAAGTCATTTTATGACAACTTCAAGCAAAAGGAAGATGCTAATCTAAAGCTAGAGAATTTAATGCCAGCAAAGGATGGTTTGAAAATTTCGGAAAGAGATTTGCCTTTAAAAAAATATCAAGGCAAACAGGAGAAGCAGCTTCTGCTGATCAAGAGGCAGCAGAAGAGTTTTCAGACACCATGAAGAAAATCATTGAGGAGAAAAGATATCTGCCTGAACAGGGTTTTAATGTGGACAAAAGTGCCCATCTGGAAAAAAAATGCCACAAATGACATTTATTAGGAAAGAAAAAAGTGCAAGCACCAGGATTTAAAGCAGGAATGGATTGGCTAACACTATTCTTTTGTGCCAGTGCAGCTGGGTTCGTGATCAGGACTTCTCTTATTTATAAAACTGCTACCCCTGAGCCTTTCAGGGAAAAGATAAACACTAACTTGCAGACTTTTTGTTGTCCAACCAGGCCTGAACAATAAGAATCCTTTTTTCTGAATTGGTTGCATGGGCACTTTGTCCCTGAAGTAAGGAAGTATCTTGCCAGTAAGATACTTTGCCAGTAAAGTTCTTTTAATACTGGACATGCCCCTGACCGTCAAGAACCTCATGAGTTCGACAGCAAAGGCATGAAAGTGGTCTACTTGCCCCTAAACACAAGGTCTTCAATTTAGCCTCTAGATCTAGGGATCACGAGAACTTTTAAGGCTCATTATACAAGTTACTCTGTTAAAAGGATTGCCAACACCAGAGAAGAGAACGCTGATAGAAAGCACATCATGAAAGTCTGGAAGAATTACACCATTCAAGATGCCATCATTGTTATTAGAGAAAGCCATGAGAGCCATCAAGCCCCAAACAATAAATTTCTGCTGGAGAAAACTGTGTCGAGATGTTGTGCGTGACTTCACAGGATTTATGACCAAGCCAACCAAGAAAATCATGACAGACACTGTGGATATGGCAAAAAGTTGGAAAGTAAAGAGTTTCAAGATATGGATCTTGGAGAAATTCAAGAGCTAATAGATACCACACCAGAGAAATTAATAGAAGACAACTTGATGGAGATGAGTGCTTCTGAACCACTGTCAGACTGTGAGGAAGAAGACACAGAAGAAGCAGTGCCAGAAAACAAATTGATAATAGACAATCTGGCAGAAGCAATCCAATTATTTAACACTGCTTTTTTCCTTATTTTATGACATGGATCATTCTATGAGACTGGCACTAAAACTAAAGCAAATCATGAATAAAGAATTGGTACCACATACAAACACTTTTCGAGAAATGAAAAAGCAACAACAAAAAAAGACAAAATAATATGTATTTCTGTAAAAATTACATGGAGTGTGCCTGCCTTTTCTGCCTCTCCTGCCTCCCCTTCCACCTCCTCCACCTCTTAGGCCTCTGCCATTTCTGAGACAGCAAGAACAGTCCCTTCTCTTTTTCCTCCTCCTCAGCCTTACTCAACGTGAAGATGCAGATAAGACTCTTATGATGATCCACTTCCATTTAATGAATAGTAAATATATTTTCTCTTCCTTATGATCTTCCTAATAACCATTATTTTTCTCTAGCTTGCTTTATGGTAATCTGGAGAAAAATATATATATAATAAAATGATATATATGTATAATATATATGATCCACGTCCATTTAATGAATAGTAAATATAGTTTCCTTATGATTTTCATAATAATTTTTATTTTTCTCTAGCTTGCTTTATGGTAAGCTGGAGAAAAATATGATTATATCATACAAAATGATATACATATGATATATGTAATGATGTATATATGGTATATATACATATCATAAAAAATGTGTGTCACTTGACTCTTTATGTTATCAGTAAGTCTTCCAGTCTGAAGTAGGCCATTAGTAGTTAAGATGTTGGGGAATTAAAAGTTACACAACTGTGTGGGAGGTTGGCACTCCTAACCTGCACATCATTCGAGGGTCAACTGTAATGAGCCACGTGATAGTTTTAGCAGGTGAGGCCTTTTGGGAGATAATTAAAGCCTGAGGGCAGAGACTTCATAAATTGGATAAGTATCCTTTTAAATAGGCCCAGTGGAGCTCATCCACCCCTTCCACCATGTGAGGACCCAGCAAGATGACACTATTTATGAGGAATGGGTCCTCACCAGACACAAAATTTTCCATCACCTGTAACTTGGATGTTCCAGTCCCAGAGCTGTAAGAAATAAATGTTGTTTATAAGCCCCTAAAGTTATGGTATTTTGTTATAGCAGCTCTAATAGACTAAGATACAGCTTAGTAGCCACTTCTTGCTAGTGCTCTTTTTAGATTTTTTGCAAGCAATGACACATGGGCGCTGCTACTTGCACACTCACTATTTGGTCTTCAGGCCAGGCTAGAACATTGGCCTGAAATCCCTTCCTGTCTCGTAGAAGTGATTTGGACTACAGCAAAACTTAAGCATATGGAAATAACTGATGTTACCCAGAAGACAGCTGGGAGATATTAGCATATTAAAGATCTGGGTATAATTTGTTCAGCTACTACCAACCCCAAGGCTGATGAAAGCCCAAATCCCTCTCACAACTTTTATTCCCCTGTAGGAGCTTTTATCTTGATGCTTCTCTTTATCACAGTCATTTTTGTCCATTGAAGTTGTCTGCATTTTGCTTGGTATCAATCTGTGCAGAGATTAGAGCATTCCCTGATTTCTCTAAGGACTCTACACATGCCAAACACCTTGTGGGTTTAATTGTCTCCAAAGTTCTGAGAAGTCATGGGGCGGAGTCACGTTCCTGCACCTAAAGCTTACTGTGTATTGCTGCTTCCTCCATTCTCTTTTCTGTTCTTTCCTACCTTTCCTACTTGCTTTGCCCTCAGGCACCAATTTCCTTTCTCCCTGTAGCGTGCAGAACAGTTCTGCTCTCCTCTGTTCTTTACTTGGAAACCCAAATGTATCAAAAGACTCAAGGGTCTCAACTGAAGGAAAAAGTAAGTCATCCAGTCAATATAATGGACTCTTCCTAAACGAGGTAGTAACATTAAGTGACATCTGGGTCATCAATATGAACAACAAAGAAAGCCTTTCTCTCCCCTCGATGCTTCCACCTTTAAGCAGGTAATTTTCATATGGTAAGGAGTAGCCAACCCAGGAAAAAGTATTTCTCTTTGGTTAGCCTCTGGGCAGAAAGAATGAACCATGGGCTATTCAATATTGCTTCTATCTCCTAAAAGTCAAGGGTAAGAATACTGAGACCAAAGGGAGAAAATGATCATTCATGCTTCACTCTCACTGGACAAGAAGGTAGACAATCAGGAGGCAGTGGGCTCCAGAAAATTCATCGTTGTAAATACTACTCATGATGCCATGCTATGAGACATATATAATGACTTTGCAGTCTTCAGGGTATCCAAAACTAAATGACAAAAATTTATTTCTTTGCCATTCTCTTTAGCCTGAAGTATCTCACTAAGGACATCTATAAAAGTCTCCTCACTTTGATGGGACTGGGTGTACTGCACCCCCTATATTGGTTCAGTTTTATGACTGCTTACAGACTCCCCTTACAACTCAATGCCTTTCTTAAAAGCCACATTAGACCCAGTCTGATTAACCAGTTTCTCTTTTTTCCTTGTAACATTTATTTAACTTGGGTACACTCAGCCTTTCTGATCTTTTTTTCTTCCGATGGTACAAGAAGAAAGTAAGCGGACCCATTAGAGGAGACAACTGACTCCCTATCTGTTCTCACTACTGGCTCTGCATACAACGTGTGACCCTTTTTTGGTCTTCAAAGAGCTTGACATTTGCCATCACTGGCAGGGATACCACTTTCACAGTGGCTGATGGTGCCTTCCTCAAAGGAGAGTAAAGAGGGGAGGAGGCATGGCCAACAGAATCCATCTGTTAAATATGGTGTCAGGTGCTCACCTTCAGAAGGGGAAGCTGATTAGCATCAAGGATGTTTAGCAATAAGGAATGAGTAGATGAGCAATACCTATAAACTCTTAAGCAACAAAGAAGTCCTGACTGCAAGGAGCTCCATCTCAGGTCAAGAGCTTAGAGGTATGTATAAAATTTTGCTTCAGAATCCCCTTCTGCCCTTGGCCTGGCTGAGAATGTCATCTTTCACAATGTCAAGGTTTGGTTTGGTGCCTATGGCTCTACATTAGGTACCTCTTGATATTATAAAAAGGAATAGCAAATTAATATGTGAGAATAAAGCTTTAAATGCACAAATTAAAACATAATTCATATTCAAAGGTATGGGGTATGAAACAGCATAGTGTGCTTTGGGGAAGAACAACTTCATTAGAGTTCAGGAGAGGACACAGAGGAGGGGTAGAGTGTCAATAGATGAAGAAAGAATCAGATCATGAGGTCCTTGTAGATTCATGTTAAGAAGCTTGAACAGCATCAAAGATCAATGGGAATTAATAAAGGTTTTTAATCAAGGGATTTACATGATCAGATCTTCATTTTACACAGACTAATCAGGAGCTATGTAGAGAATGAATTGCAATGTAGCAGGGAGAAGGGAATTTGGAGACCAGATTAGAAAGCCTTTGGAGTAATCCAGGCAAGAGACAATAAAGAGACTAAAGGTAAGGTAGTGAGGCTGGCAAGTAGAAGACTAATTACCTTTAAGGTGTTAAGTGAATGGGGTTTGATAATGTATAGCTTCGAAGAGAAGAAAAGAAAGATGGAGGCTGACGTGGAGACTTCAGGCTTGGGAAATGTATCAGCTCGTATCAAATAGCAAAGGGCTGGACTATGAGCAGCAGGGCCTTAGCTGAGCAAGAGGCCCCTTGTGCATGCACCACACGTGAGCTGCTAGTCTTGGGAAGCCTCTGGAGTCAGAGTGGAAGGTCTCAAATTTTAAGCCACTTGGCCTTGATTAGAAAAGTCACTCATTGACCAAAGAAGCAAACTGCCAATCCGCTTCCTCAAGTAAAAGTCTCCTTTGACTGCAAATTGAAGAGTGTTGATTCTAGGCATGATAGTGGGAAGCCACAAGGCCCCTCAGCTTGCTGAGATTATCTGCATGTGTTATTGTACACCCCCATTCCAATCAATGCAGGCAGAAAGACGTTCATTCTCAAAGACCATTCATTTATATGATCTTTAATAAGTGTTTCCCCTCTTACACCCCCTCTGCACTCTAATTTTAGGATTAATTCACATGGAAGACATCAGACTTTTTCATTATATTAATTTGGTCAGGGCAATGATAATGTGAATTCAGGGTTTATTCAGGGAACAGTATGAATTCAGGACATAATTATTGTACATCCCTAGATGAATGACACCAATATATAGGAGTTTAATTCCTCCCTTATGCTCACATTCTATAGCCAGTCAAGTCACTGAATATGATTACTCCTGTCTAAATGTGAGTATGAGCTTTGGAACCAAAAAGGCCTATATGCATTGTGTTATAAATTAGAGTGTGACTTTTGGACTTAAACTGTGTGGTTTCAAATCCTAGTTCTACTACATAGTTATTCAGTGAACTTAGACAAATTATGTAAACATGTAAAACTTCAGTTTTCTCATTTATTAAAAGAAGATGGAAACACGAATCTCTTTTTCATAAGATTTTTAAGAATATTAAATGAATATTAAATAATACTAAATGAGGTTCATAAAACACTTAGAACAATGTCAACCACGTTACAGTCACTGCATCCCATAACAGTATTTCTGTCAACTATGAACCACATATATGACAGTGGTTCCATGAGATTATAATGAAGCTAAAGAATTCCTATTGCCTAATCACATTGTAGTCATCATAACATCACAGCACAATGTATTGTTCATGTGTTTGTGTTGATGCTGGTGTAAACAAACCCCCTGTATTTCAGCTGTATAAAAGTATAGCACACATAATTATGTACAGTACTTGATGATGACTACAAATGACTGTTACTGGTTTATGTATGTACTTTTTGTCATTGTTTTAGAGTATACTTCTTTTACTTATTATGAAAGATGTTAACTCTAAAACAGCCTCAGGCAAGTGGTTCAGGGGGTATTCCAGAAGAGGACATTGTTATTGCAGGAGATGGCAGCTCCATGTATGTAACTGCCCCTAAGGATCTTCCAGTGGGACAAGTTGTAGAGGTGGAAGACAGTAAAATACCGATGATCCTGACCCTGCATACACTTAGGCTAATGTGTGTATCTTAGTTTTTAACAACAAAGTTTAAAAAGTAAAAATACAAAATGCAAAATTTTAAAAATAGAAAAAAGCTTATAAAGATATAAAGAAGGAAAATATTGTTTTATAGCTATACAATGTGTTTGTATTCAAGCTAAATATTATTACAAATGAATAAAAAAGTTAAAAACATTAAAAAGTTTATAAAGCAAAAAAGTTACAGTAAGCTAAGGTTGATTATTAAAGAAAAATTTTAATTTTGTTTTAGAGACAGGGTCTTGCTATGTTGCCCAGGCTAGAGTGCAGTGACATGATCATAGCTCACTCTAACCTGGAACTCTTGGGCTCAGTACATCCTCATGCCTCAGCCTTCCAAGTAGCTAGGACTATAGGCATGCACCAACATGCCTGGCTAATTTATTATCATTATGATTATTATTATTTGTAGAGATGGGGTCTTTCTATATTGCCCTGGTAGTCTTGAACTCTGGCTTCAAGTGATCCTCCCTTGTCTTGGCCTCCCAAAGTGCTCTAGGGTTACAGTTGTAAGCCCTGGAGCCTGGCCAGGAAAAAAATTATAAAGTTCACTTAGTGCAGCCTAAGTGTGCAGTATTCATAAAGTCTACAGTGGTGTCCTGGGCTTTTCCATTCACTCACCACTCACTGCTTCACCCAGAGCAACTTCCAGTCCTACAAGCTTCATTACTGGTAAGGTGCCCTATACAAATATGCCAATTTTTAATCTTTTACACTGTATTTTTATTGTACCTTTTCTATGTTTAGGTATGTTTAGATACACAAACACTTACCATTGTGTTTCAATTGCCTATAATATTCAGTACAGTAACAAGGTTTGTAGCCTAGGAGATATAGGCTATCCCATACAGCAAGAAGTATATATAATAGGCTATATCCTCTAGGTGTGTGTAAGTACACTCTGATGTTCACACAATAAAATCACCAACAGTGCATTTTGGGATGTATGGCTGTCGTTAAGTGATATGTAACTATACGTAAATATATAATATAGATATAACCATGCTATATCACTTTATTATTATAGCTATGATGTGGGTTTGGAACATATGGTAATTAATCTCATCTATAAAGTGAGAGCCAATATATCCACCTCCAAGATTTGTTATAAGAAATACATGAAAGTGGTGAATGAATTTAAAATCTAGCCTGCTCATTTCTTCTAAAATGTAAACTTCATGAAGAAGAATGTTTTGTATGTTTTTAAAATTTATTTTATATCCCTCGATTGGAGAATATTGGCCTACAATATATATTCTATACATATTTCTTCAATGAATATGTGGTGAAAGGCACAGAAGCCCTGAATTCACTGTATTTCCACTGCCATTGGTCTAGTTCAAATATGGAGCAATTCTCTCTTGAACTAGCCCCAAGTGGCCTTCCGTTTTTAAACTGCTCTTATTGCTGTCACGTCAACATTGTTTATGCATATTTCTGAACAGTTTGCTACTTTTTATTTAATTTTTTATCAAAGTAAAACTCATTTTCAAGTGCCTTCATGGTCTTATCTCAACATTTTTCCTAGGCTGCCTCAAGTCATTTCTTTTTAAATTACCTAACATCAGATAAATGGAAATATTTACTCTTTTCTAGATATTCCATACAGTGTCTTATACCTGAGTGTTGTTCATGCTCTTTTGTCTACAGCAGCTTAGTTTAATTGAACATTCTGTGATAAAGGAAATGTACTCCGTCTGTGTCACTGAATGTGATAGTCATGGGTTACATGTGGCTGTTGACTGAGCATAAGAAACGAGGCTAGCTCAAGGGAGAAACTGGATTTTTAACATTATCTTCTTTAAGTCGGCTACCATATTGATCATCTTCAGTACAGATTATTCCATACCCTGCCTCTCTGTTTGTCCCAATCCTCCATAACTTCACCAAAAAACACTATCTTCCAATGAGTTGGAATCGTTTTTTCAATGGCGATAGCCCTTTATCTACAAACTGCTTATGACATACACTTTTGTACATTTAATTGCAGTTACATTGCTTATCTCCAATTCTAGACTATATGGAATCAGAGGGGAGAGACTCTATTTTCTATATTTCTGTACCTACTCAGTGCACAGTACGGAGTTCTCCAAAGTTTGAGATAATAATATCAATGGACTGATTGACTATTTTATTGATTGACTGATTAAATAAAATATTTTGTTATTAATGTATTCAGTGAAAGAAAATTTAACCCCTAGTACTACTCGTCCTAGAAACCCCTCTTTTATCTAGAAGGAAACAGATTCATCACTTAATAATTATTCATTTATTCCCATTAATGTGGTACCCATATAATCATATGGTTAATCTGTCAAACAAACAAGCTAAATTTCATTTAAACTTTACAAGATAAATCAAAAATTAACTAAACATAAAAAGTGGTATTAAAGAAAATTTGTGGAAAAATGCTTTGAAATATCTTTAATAAAAAGACTCTTTGAGTATTAAAAGCTGCCTATCATAAATTTTATTTTGAAAGAGTTTATTATTTATCAGTTACCCAGAAAATATGTATCCCCAATACATACCTAAAAGATGTATTTGCAACTTATACTTTTAGAACTACTTAACATTCAAGGAAATGTGAAAATCTTTATTTCCTGGTACCTGTAATGATGAATATTCCATTACATATTATAAAATACATTTGATATTTTAGCAAATATTCATATTTGATATTTTAGCAAATATTCATATTTGATAATTCATATTATAAAATAAATTTGATAATTATAACGTCTAGGTGAAAGATTATAGGTTATTTGGAAATAAAAAACTAGTTCTTCCAAGCTTGCTATTTATTATCCCCAAATTTACCAACACTTTTTCCTATAAGCATGTGTCAGCAATTTGTAAAATAACCATTCTTTATCCCTAGCACTAGCATTGTCTTTGGCATGTACATGTTAGATATGTAGTAAGTAATGTTTCACTTAATGAATGATTTAAAAGATGAATGGGTAAAAACTGTTATATATAATTTATATGAACATTTTGTTTATATTTTTGTGTATTATATGTATTTTATATATATACATAATGTATATACATATGTACATATATAAATACACAAAAACATAAAATTTGTATATATATAATATATATATAGAACATATTAAGAATTCCTACCTACAAGTCAGTAAGAAAATACATATAGCTCAATAAAAAAATGGGCAAGAGGATTGAACAGACACTTCACAAACTGGATATCCAAGTGAAATGGTGCTCAACATCATCATTCATTAAGGAAATTCAAACAAAACACTACTAGAATGGCTAACATTGATAGAAAATACCAAGCACTAGGGGTATAATAGTAAATAATAAAGATGCAATTCCTGCCTACGTGCTGCCTAAGGTAAATAGGGTGATTCAGAAAATATAAAAGCAAGCTGGGTGTAGTGGCTCACACCTCTAATTCTAAGGCCTTTTGGAGGCTCAAGCAGGAGGATTGTTTGAGGCCAGGACTTCGAGACCAGCCTGGGCAACCAAGTGAGATCCCCCCCAATCTCTACAAAAAAAAAAAAAAAAAAAAAAATTAGAAAAGAAAATATAAAGGCTCTAAAAATACTATGCAATAAGGTTTATGATGGGGAAGTAACCACAGCTATGAAAAGCGAAGACATTATTTTTCTTGGCTAGAGAACTTCATGGTAGACAATTATGGTACAGGTTAGACAACTGTCTCAAAAGGGGATCCAAAGCAGAAAACGAAAAACTGTTTTTGCACAAATGCTACCTTGGAATTCTGAGACCATTAAAATTCGTATACAATTGTCTAGTATTATTCCAGTTAAAGAGAGCCCTGCTAATTTTAGCCCTCTACCAGACTTTAAAAAAAAACAAAAAAACAAAAAAAAAAACTTAGCTACTGTTGCAAAATGTGCTCAAGGAAATGAAATGGCAAGATAATTACAGTAGTCCCATCTTGGTAACTAGCTTGCAGTCATGCTTCCCTGGGACTTCTACCATGTATCTGGGTCTCTTTTGAATCTCAGCTTGTCTCACGTTCTTCTTAGAATCCATATTGATCATGATATGAACTCTGATGTCATTTAGGTAAAAAGTGTTGTATAGAGAATGGAGAAAATGATCCCCCTTCCTTTTATACTTTATGAGTTTTTAAACTATTTTCTTTATTTGGATCAAATTTGAATTTAATCTTTTTTAAGGAAAAATATCTACTTACTAAGAAAATGTGTTTCAGAGTTTACAACGGCTAGAGACTTGCTGAATGTTGTCCTCAATCTCAGGAATGCTTGGTCATCAGCCCTCAAAAGGAAACGTAAAAGTTCCTTATCTGACCGTGTGTTTGCGCACACACCTTCCCAAAGCCATTGAGTCCCTCCCTTTTCCTGCCATTCAAACTGGCCAGAAAGGATTCTTTCAAAGGAAAATTGTAACATTAGAAGTCTTTTACCCATCTTTCTCACTTCTCCACAAAGTTTTCAAGGGGGCTTCAGATTATTTATTGTACCTCCAGTTAATCATGAATTAAACGTGTTAGTACGTTTAATTCTCCCATCCACCTTACGAAATGGAGAATATTATCCGTATTATGCAGATTAGAAAAACGATGCTCTCAAGTTTAACTGTCTTGTCCAAGACTTTCACAAGAGCTAGCTCATGGTAGAGCTGTGATTAGCAACTGAGTCTGATTCCAGACTATTATTTTCATTTCTACATGCTGCTTGTAGGGAAACAATTCCTTGAAGTGTGTTGGTCAGTTTCTTCATAACAAGGAAGTCCCCTGGGTAATTTCCTCCAGAATGGACTTTGAGGAGTACAACACTAAATATACCATGATATAGGGGTTGTGTTTGGAGACACACCTGTATGAGACTTTCTCTGTGAACTTTGGCTCCAGGTGACAGAGGTGGCTCATCCAGAGTTCATAGCTGAGGTATTTAGACTTCCTTAACACAGTATAAATGAGTTACAGCTTTATACCAGATTTGCACAGGGTATTTTGAACATTACTTAATTCAGAAAGTTTTAGGAAAGTAAATATTTCTTGTAAGCCATGATTTTCATACTTAAAACAAATAGAAGAACTTTTCTTTGTAAACCGAATGTTGTGCAAATTCTTAAAATTCGCACAAAACAAGGGGAAAGTGCTCTGTGCATGCAAGGGGCCCTCACTGCTCCCAGTACCCATCAACCCCAAGCCTAGCTCCTGTCCATATACTTCCTCTGAATATTTACATTTCCATAGACAAGTACTTGAAAGCTACTTACTAAAACCAAATACAATCAAAACAAGAATGCCTCTGCCATGTCTACCAATAATATCCACCATCTCAATATGATTATTTGTAAACTCACTCTAATGATTTATTTTATCTGAACCTGTCAATCACAAAAAGAAACATACCCCTTTCCCAATACTTCTCTCCCTCTCTGTGTATATGTCTGTGTGTATGTCAGTGGGGAGGTGCGTTTTGACTATTTTGAAGCTTAAGATGTCAGAACATAGCAGAGACTGACCAGTTCAGTTGCCAAAATCTTTTTTTTTTTTTTTTTTTTTTTTTGAGATAGTCTCACTCTGTCACCTAGACTGGAGTGCAGTGGCACAATCTCGGTTCACTGCAACCTTCATCTCCCGGGTTCAAGCGATTCTCCTGCCTCAGCCTCCTGAGTAGCTGGGATTACAGGTTCGTGCTACCATGCCCGGCTAATTTTTGTATTTTTAGTAGAGATGGAGTTTCGCTATGTTGGTCAGACTGTTCTCAAACTCCTGACCTCATGATGTGCCCGCCTCGGCCTCCCAAAGTGCTGGGATTACAGGCGTGAGCCACTGCACCCAGCCTACCAAAATATTTAATTCTCATGTATCAGGTCTTAAATTGTTAAACAAGGGGCATTCTCTTTGTCTTGTCCTCTTTGTACGTCTCTGACTTGAAACTAAAACTGAAACAATGTAACCAACACAAAGTCACAGAAATCCCTCTCTGTAGCTTCCTTTCACTCTCTAGAACATTCACCAATGCGTGATTAATGTCTGCATTCCTGTCTCCTAGCTTTAATCCCAAATCTTCCAGCATGGGATAGTAAGACAAGAGTGTTGATAAACCATACTTCCAATACTCAGAAAGTTTTGAGTCTTCCTCCTTTAAATCTTCCTGAATCTTTTTATTTTCTTTAACATTATCACCTTAACCAAACATACCCAATACTCTTTTTGCTCAATGTGGTGAGCAAAAGGAATAGTAAAGGAATGATTTCTCCCTAGAAAGAACAACTCTTGATATGCAATTGCTAAATTGCATTGAGAGTCCAGGCTTCTCTGGGCCTTCCCTTGCATCCTCAGACAGTAATGATGTCTATCCTGTGCCCAGATTGTCTTCTTTTTTTTTTGAGACAGAGTCTCGCCCTGTCGCCCAGGCTGGAGTGCAGTGGCATGATCTCTGCACACTGCAATCTCTGCCACCTGGGTTCAAGTGAATCTCCTGCCTCAGTCTTCCGAGTGGCTGGGACTACAGGCGCCCGCCGCTAAGCCTGGCTAATTTTTGTATTTTTAGTAGAGATGGGGTTTCACCATGTTGGTCAGGCTGGTCTCGAACTCCTGACCTCAGGTGATCCCCCCGCCTCGGCTTCCCAAAGTGCTGGGATTATAGGCTTGAGCCACCCAGATTGTCTTCTAAGGACTTCATAATGAGAGAATGTTTCCAGGTCAGGAATTCTTAATTTTACAGAGTTCCTTTGTGTTTACAGCCACAAAGGATAACTAAATGGGCTATAGAACCTCTATGAACTCTTGGAAATGATATGTACAGTTTTTATTTTATACTAGTATATACGTGTCATTGGGGAGGTGGATTCAAAACTTTTATCATTTGCTTAAAAAGTAATATGTGTTAATATAGTCAATGGATCCTAAACTTAGTACACATCAGGATTACTTGCAGTTAAAAAATCTACACATTTTTTATTTCCACTCCAGACTTACTGATTTAAAATATTTTGGTATAAATGTGGAACAAAAATTTATAATTTTAAAACTGCTCAGGAGATTCTGCCCAGTTGTCACTGATTCATGGACCGGGGATTCAAGGACTATGGAAAACAAACCATAGCCAATATGACAAGATTGGAGATCTGTGTCCAGAGGCTGGGATTGTTGACATTATTTATTTCTTCACGAGTCTTGGATAAGGTGATTTTGATTCTTAGATACCAGATGGAAAAAAAAGAGGGGATTAATTCTTGTCTATAAACCACCCCTTAGTGTTTCATATCTTTATTTATGGTCTTAGAATTAAGTATTTTGCATTAATTAATTGATCCTCAATAAACATTTATTCAATAAATGAATAAATGAATGACAGGTGAAGAAAAACAAAATCCAAGTTATATTAATGTTATGATTAAAATTAGTATGTCCTTGAAAAGTACCTCCTAAAGGACAGATTTCATATGCAGATGAATTAATGAATAAACAGCATAAACATTTGTGGCTTATGTTTGATATAATGAATACCGGATACAAAATGTTGAGCAGCACTCATGAAAATCCTTTGTTGATGCCTCCAGCAGGTAACTCATTCTTCAGCTCGATCAAGTTGTCCAGTCTTGGCTTCAGAGACTGTTGGTGTTTTATCTCTCTCCCATGTCAGAGAAAACCAGTATGCTGGCATGGTGTTACAGCACTGTAATTAAATCACATGACTTTGACAGGGACATGGGCAGAGAAATTCTAGGCAGAAAAGGGCAGGTCCCTGACAGAACCCCACCTTCAAGCTGAAAAGCCTAAAACCCACAGCCCAAAGGGAAAACTTATATCCCTGTTTTCCTGCTCGAATGTAGCCTTTTCCTAAACCACCTGTGGCCCACCCCACCCCAGCTCCTGTGCCTGTAAATACCCCAGACTCAACCAACAGAGAAGACTAGCAGCTGGACATTGTGGACTATGGCTAGATGTCGGAGAGAAGTGGCTTGACATCAGAGGGACAGCTAGATGGCGTAACTTCAGATAAGAATCCAGCTGGAGATGGACTTTAGGAGATTGCCTACCCACCTCATCCCCATTTCTGCTCCCCTTCCCATTGAGAGCCATTTTCACTGGCAATAAAATCCTCTGCATATGCCATCCTTCAAATTTATTTGTGTGACCTCATTTTTCCTGGATGCCGGACAAGAGCTCAGGAGCCACAAATGCAGATACAAAAGGCTGTCACACTGGACCTTTGCCCTCGCTGATGGAGAGCATCTGCCTCATGCCAAAAGACAGAGGGCCCACAGAGCTGTTAACACTTAAGCTGTCCATGGACAGAAGATCTTATAAAGCACTGTAACACACACTCTGGGACTTCAGGAGTCACAGTCACCCCCCGCCTTGATATTGCCTTGGGGCCTGCATGAAGTTCACTCCTGCAGATGCCCAAAAATGCTCACTCCAGCTCCTGTACCCCCTCACCTGTGAGCTCCCTCCCATGAGGGTGGAACACAGTGGATCTGAGTGAGTGGAGTTTGATCCTGCTAGCACCAAAACAGCCAGCTGATTCCAGTGCTCATGCATTCTAGTTTCTGCCTCATTCTCTCGTGTGCTCCCTCCTGTGAGGAGTTGACAGTGGCAGGCTGAGTAAACAAGGCACCCCTGTCACAAGTCCTATGAAGGGGTCAGGAAAATATCCTGCTTCAGTTTTTCTGAAATTTTTGAGGATGGAATGCCATTTGGTGCTGTATTTTTTTCTCCCCCTATGGAGTTAGTGTCTGTGTCATTAGTTAATATAAATTAATTTATCACAGAGAAAGAAAATATTTTGTTGACAAAGGTATGGTCTGGACAAATTATTTAAACAATTCAAGTCTCAGTTTCCTCCTATGCCATGTGGGAAATATTTTATTTCCTTTTCAGTGTTGTTGTACAGAAGATAATAAATGTAAACCAACCAAATTTAATGCCCTGAATCTAAATATGTAGTGTTATTATTTTAGTAAATAAATGTGTTGTTAATAAGGCACTACTACAGTAAATTAATTGAATATCTATTTTAATAAAAATTATACTTTACAGACATGTGCATTTGTCTCCTACTTTTGTCCTCAGTATAAACCTATGAGTGGGTGGAGAATATACTGATCCAACTCTTTCACTCTGGGAAACTGAGTCTTAGAGTAAATTGACTTTCTCAAGTGATTTTTGCACACAGACAGTAAGCAACAGAACAAGAACTTCAACCTAAGCCACAGAAGTATGTTCAATGTCTTTTTTGTTGCATTACACTATAGTCTGGGGGACTGAATAGATGTTTGTGAACAAAATTGAAAATAACATAATGCAGTAGTTATCACAGAAGGGATTCAGAAAAGCAGACATCCATGCTGAAGTGAAAAGGGAAAAAGCAGATGAGTTGCTCACTTTACATTATGATAGTAGTATGGCCAGTTAACTGGGTACCAAGGACACATGTATACAGAGTACCTGCTTAGCTGTCAGGTAGATCTGGGTTCTAATCCACGTTAAGCATTTGTTGTCTGATCTTGAGTGAATCTCCTCCTCCACTTTCTCAGGTTTAGTTTATTTAACTAAATGCAAAATGAGAATAATGGTACCTATTTGATTGGCTTATTGTGCATTGTGCACTTAAATTAGGTAATATAGAGAGTAGATGGCTCATAGTAGGGGATCAATAATTTTTAGTTACTGTTCTCATTACTTTTTTTTATTTTTTGAAACAGGGTCTTGCTCTGTTGCCCAGGATGGAGTGCAGTGACACAGTCATGACTCACTGTAGCCTTGATCCCCTGGGCTCAAGCAGTCCTCCTGCCTCAGCCTTCTGGGTACCTGGGACTACAGACGCATGTCACCATGTCTGGCTAATTGTTTTAATTTTTTTGTAGAGATGGGGTCTTGCCATGTTACCCAGGCTGGTCTCAAATTCCTGGGCTCAGGTGATTTACTTGCCGTGGACTCCCAAAGTGCTGGGACTACAGGCAAGAGGCACTGTGCCTGACCCTCTTAAATATTTTGTGAATAGTTTACTTTACTTAGAATCAATCTGAGTTTGAAATTATTTTTATATTTTTACGGATTTGTGATTTTGGACAATTTAATTTTTCTGAGCCTTTTTGCCTGAGTAAAACATCAACCAAAATATCAAAAACAGCAATAATAATACCTGCCCTAATTACACTAAAAACAATGATAAATATGACATAAGTTAATGGATATGAGATTGCTTTTGTACAGATAAATTGTTATACATATGTAGGTAGTTATATGCACAGAAATCCCTCATATTTATTTTTTTCAATTTTTCATGGCTCTGGGCTGCTAGGCTGCTAAAACCAGAGTGTGGATAAACGAATTTGTGTTAAATGGTAACCTCTTGCCTTTCACATAGATCATTGCAACATATAAATGAAAGCACCCTTTAGAGAAACATTTCCTTATCAAGCCTGAACACACCAGGCCACCGAAATGGGAGTACAAATCACCCGCATTGGAAAAAGCTTTGTTAATTATTTTTAATAATACTTATAGTTTATTTATGATTGCAAAAATAATATACCTCTACATAGAAAATTAGGGGAAAATATATACACTATAAAAAGCAACTGACCCTCCAAACATAAAGAATATCTATTTTGCTTCAAGTATTTCCAGTCTTTATGAGTACACCTGGGCTTAGAGAGTTTAGATGATTTACCTTAGCTCTCAAGGGCAAAAAAATAACAGTAGAGCTGCCTCTGAATGGAGTGTAGCATTCTGTAATTTGTATATCATGTGTCCTGTGTGCTTTCAGCTGTAAAATGGTGGGGTTTGCCAACTCCAAGGCCACTGGGAGAAGCCCTCTTACTTCCATGGAATCAAGGAGTAAACCAAACCCCAAAGAGGTTCAGTGACTTATCCTACATTATACAGCCAACAGGGAGGAAAATTGGGATATAAATATTGGTCGTGTTACTACAACTCCCAGGTGACTCTCCTTTGTCATCTCATCTGTCTTACCCAGCCTAATGGATAAACTGTGTGGAAGCAACAAAAACCCTTATGGCTAGGTTCAGAACTTGGTAGTTTATGTCTGATTGAAAATCTATTTCCACTGATTCAGCAAGAAAACTCTACCTGATACTGAGCAAACTGATTTGTTTATAGACTTAGTTCCAGGTGTGTAAACTTGGGAACATGCCCTTCCTCTCTTGGTCTCAATTTAAACATCTAGAAAATAAATGTAAACTAACTTGAGTCCTCTGTCATTTTGAATGTCTTTAGCCACAAGCATTTTTTTTTTTTAAAGCAACTGCAGTAGTTTAACCAATAAAGATACTTATTTTCTCCTCACACTAGTCCGGATGTAGTTTGAAGGCCCAACTGTGCCCTCAGAGACCCTTCTACATTTCTGCTCTGCCAAACCTTTGTAACACCCCTCATGATCTCAAAATATCTGCCTTGGTTCCAAGAATCACTTCAAGACAGGCCAGCCATTGGCAAAAGTACAACTATCATTTCTGTGAGTCTCTTCTTAAGGAAAGGAAAATTTTCCTAGATACCACTTAGTAGATTTTATCTCAGGTTTCACTTAGCAGAATTTAATCACATGCTATTTTGAAACTGATTATTGGCACGGCAAATAGTTGTCTTAGGGTATATACACACTTGATTTCAAAAAGTTATGCAGCTTTGCTCTCCAAAATGCTTGTAACTTTTTCTAGAAGATTACACATTTTTCTGGCAGAATATAAGAGGCTTTTTTTCTCACTTTCACATATATATTTTTAAAAAATTCTTACACATCCAGTGATTAAAAAGTGGTAACTTGTTAGATGTTTTATACACACACACACACACACACACGCACACACATATTTCTATCAGATCCACAAAAATTAGTGAAGTTTTAAAATATTGTATTGGTGAAACTATGGGGAAAGAACTGTCTCATGAATTGTTTGTGGTAGTTACATTAGCACAATTTGCGAATGAATTGAGGAAAAAACCTTTCAATATTTTAATGTTGTGTATCCTTTGACCCAGGCATTGTAATTTTAGCAATTCATCCTCCAGATGTGCTTGACAAATATCAGAAACAAAGTATAGAAATATCTCTGCCCTCATGGAGATTATATTTCAGTGCAGAATTTTAGGTAACAGGGAGGCATTAAATCACATCAATGAAAGAAACCACCACTCATATGTAAAACATGAAGCTACTTGCTAAACAAGGGTAAGTTCTATGACGAAAGATGCCTCACCCTTTTTAACAAATTTGTGGCTTTTTATTTTGTGACTACACCATACTTTAGCCACTTCTTTATTGAGAATAATACATCGTGTTAGGGAAATATTGAATTATTCCTTGGTCATCTCAACAAGTAATAACTAAAACCAATTTTTAAACATAAGATGAGGAAGCTTTACAAGTACTGAAATAGAAAGATCTCCAAGAGGCATTGCTAAATTATTATTAGGGGAAACAATACTTGTATTTGCTTGTAGAATGCATAAAATATTTCTGGAAGGATGTAGCAGAAATTAACTGCTGCTGTCTAAGGAGGTGGAGGCATGAGGTCTGGGTAGCTGTGGGACAGGAAGAAGAGGAAGATTTTTCACTATAATTATCTTTTTATTATGATATTTTAAAATATATATTCCTTTAAAAATATGTATTATTGTTGTTACGTTGTAAAAGCTCTGCATTTATTTTACTGTTACTGAAATCTCAGTATTATGTGGCCAGGCATGGTGACTCATGGCTATAATCCCACACTTTGGGAGGATGAGGCAGATGGATCACCTCAGGCCAGGAGGTTGAGACCAGCCTGGCCAACATGGTGAAACCCCATCTCTACTAAAAATGAACAAATTAGCTGGGCATGGTAGCACACTCCTATAGTCCCAGCCACTTGGGTGGCTGAGGCAGGGGAATCGTTTGAATCTGAGAGGTGAAGGCTGCAGTGAGCTAAGATTGTGCAACTGCACTCCAGACTGGGGGACACCGTGAGACTCCATCCCAAAAAAACAAACAAACAAACAAAAAAATTAATGTTATTGAAAATCTCAACTTATACTTTTTGACCATTATTTGTCCTGATTCATAGGAGATAATTTTATATTTTGAGTATTATTTCTGTTAAGTTTAAGTCACTAAAATATTTTATTTATCCTCTTAACTGTCTATGATGTTCTTTGTCCAATGGAAACCTTAACTTATAATCAAATTCATAACAACTTTCTTTATACTTTGTGTTTTCTTTTTAAATTGTGTTTTAAGAACTCCTTCTAAACCCCAATTCTGTAAAGACAATCAGGCATTTTCATTCATAAGCTTTATATTACCTTTGAATCCATTTGAAAGTTAGGACCATATATGGTTTTACAAAAGTTTCCAACTTCGTTTATTCTAACACATTTTTCTAAGCAATCAGTTGTTGACCTATTGATATGTGATGCCTCTTATTGGTCCTGTGTGAGCCCCAAGATGGTGGTTAATTCATGGTTCATCCATCATCATCACCATTAAGGCCTAGAATGATCTAGTCCTTTCAGGTGTTTCTTTCCTAAGCCTTTTGTAGCTTCCTTGCAGGCATATGTTTATCAGACCTCAGTGGAAGACCGTGCAGGACCCTCTACAGATCTCTAATGCTCTCTTTAAGCAGCTCTCTCCTCTCCAGCAGTGTGTACTACAAACTCTAGCTACTTTGGCAGTCCATTTCCCAGCTCTGGCTTCTCAAACTGGGAAGCCTACCAGGGTCCACCTAGGTTCCCCTTCTTAGAGCTATGGCCTGGAAGCTCTCCAGGCAAAGTAGAGAGGCAGCCACTGTGTTTCCAAATTCTCAGAGATCATGGCCCTTCAATCCTTGATGGCCAAGATCTGACGGCCGAGTCCTCCACTTTGTTCTTTTTAAATATAATCTCTGTTTTTGCTGTACTTTTAAGACATTTCTCCAAGTTCCCCCCAAAATTTCACTGGAATTTTGAAGAAAATTGCATTGAATTAATTAAATTGGGATGGTATCCTCCTTACAAAGTTAAGTAATTATATCCATGAATTTAGTAAGAAAGTTTATTTAGCATTTAAGTCGTTTAATAGAGCTTTACCTTTTTTTGTCTTCTTAAAGTGTCTCTTCTTTAACAGTATAATCATGAGATATTTTAGATAGTTTTTGGTACTGTTGTAAATAGTCTAATTTTCCTTTTCATTTTATGGTTGGCTATTGGTGTAGGGGGACCTTCTTGATTGCATACACTGACTGTGTAGCTAGAAATTTTATTTACATTTTCTAATTAGTTTCAACAGTTTTTCTGCTGATTGTCTTTGATACCCTATGCGCATCATACTGTTGATCTGTATGTAATTATAGTGTTGACTTCTCCTTTCTAATTTTTAAATTTTTTGCTTCATTTGATTTTCTTACTGCATTGTACACTGTTCGTTGTATACCAAATAGTGTTAATGACAGCTGAAATCTCTTATATATAACCTTAAAAGAAATGTCCTACATTTTTCGATTTCAGTGTCATTGTTTTTGTTTGTCATTAGTAGACAGCCATTGGCAAATAAATGGTGTTCCCCGTTCATTTTTCCCAGAGATGTTTCACGTTGAATCAGATAGAGATGTTAAATTTTATCAAATTTATTTTTTCCCTTCCAAATCTATTGAGGTACTTGTGTATTTTCACGTAATAACATCAATAATTTTTCTTACATTGAACTGTTATTACTGAGACTTAATTGTCTTTGGACATTATTTCATTTTGTTTTTGTTTCTGTTTTTATAATGTCTATTTCAGAAGACTGAAATTGTTTGCCCTCATTTTTATTTCCATCGAAAAGGGAGGAGAGCTATCGTGGTTACTTGGGTCTAATCTTCTGTCACTCAAACTTTGGGCTCAGCTCCAGCTTCAACAGCTACATGCTTCAATGAGTGGTTTAAGATCTTTAGAAATTAATATCCTCTTCTATAAAGATGGAGATCAGAGTCAGGAATAAAATTCTGTCATGTCTTGCCTTGTCAGTTCTTGAGAAGCTTACACAAGATATTCAATCAGGGTTTCTTTTCTCTCTGTCTTCGCTTCCCAGTGAGTCCTATCCCTGCATCCTCACTACTTTTCTCAAACTTCATCTTGGAGATACGCTGTCTGGTTTTTGTCATGCCTCCAGGTTTTTCAATGTACTCTATCTCCTGTTTAGGACAATCTTCCTGCTTAAGTGAGAGTTGGTTGATTAATTATTAAAAATATTGCCAGTATAGGAAAATTGAACTTTATTTAAAAATTATCAGATAACTCACAGAACAGACAGAGAAAAGCCATAGCAGCCCTATAAGTCTGGGCAGCAGGAACCCCTTGACCATCCTGTCCAGGAGTTATGTAACAAATCTACTCCCAAGTGAGCTTCGAATCACTTTGTTCTTCAGCTGCTGTGGTCTGAACGTGGTCACCAAAAATGCACATGTTGAAACCTATCTCCAATGCAATAGTATTAAGAAGTGGAGCATTTACGGGCATGGTGGTGCATGCTTATAATCCCAGCTACTCAGGAGGCTGGGGCAGGAGAATCGCTTGAACCCAGGAGGCAGAGATTGCAGTGAGCCGAGATCATGCCATTGCACTCCAGTCTGGGCAACAAAAGCGAAACTCTGTCTCAAAAAATAAAAGTGGGGCATTTAAGAGATAATTAAGATATGGGAGATTAGTGCCCTTATAAAATGGCTTGAGGGAGCCCTTTCCCTTCTACTGTGTAAGGACACATAAAATTTGCCATCTATGAGAAATGGGCCCTCATCAGACATCAAATTTGCTGATGCCTCGATCTTGCACTTCACAGCCTCCAGAACTATGAGCAATAAATCTCTGTTGCTTAGAAATTACTCAGTCTAAGGTATTTTGTTATGGCAGCCCAGATGGACTAAAGCATCAACTTAATATTCAAAATCCCTAGAGAAGGATTGTTGTAGGCCTATCATGTTCTTCACCACCTCTTGATGGGGTCAGGACACGTTGACGTATTGTCCCATCAAGACCAATTACAGAGGTGTAGAGGTCATTTTCTAGAGGAAAATACACCTTTTTTTTCTTCTTTTTTTGTTTTTTGTTTTTTTTGAGACAGAGTCTTGCTCTGTCATCAGGCTAGAGTGCAGTGACACGATCTTGGCTCACTGTAACCTCTATCTCCTGGGTTCAGGCGATTCTCATGCCTCAGCCTCCTGAGTAGCTGGGACTACAGGTGCGTGCCACCACGCCCAGCTAATTTTTGTATTTTTAGTAGAGATGGGGTTTCACCATTTTGGCCAGGATAGTCTCCATCTCCTGACCTCGTGATCCGCCCACGTAGGCTTCCCAAAGTGCTGGGATTACAGGCGTGAGCCATCGCACTGACAGAAAATGCCACCTTTTAGAAAAAGGAATGAATTCTGGCAACCTCCCAAATAAGAAATGCCCACTGCAGTTTCCATGTCATTCCTTGCTTACCTCCTATTTATTAATCAAGATCTTGTTTTGGAGACACTGCCTCATGAAAGAATGGATTGGATGCTCTGCTTTCCTATTTCCATAGGAAATGTAATTTCCTATGGAAATTACATTCTTCTTAATGTAAACACATTCAGACCACAGTGTTGTGCTTAGTGGTTCCTAGACTGTTTCCACAGAAGAGATGACACTTGATTGCAGAAAAACTAACCTGAATGCTAACCCTAACTCTTGTCTTTCCAGATTGTAGCACAGAGTACTTGGCACATGGTGGGTCTTAGTAGTTATTTTTGTAAAGACAGATGGAAAGAAGGGGGAGGGATATAATGCGTAGGGAAGAAAGAAGAAAGGAGGGGATGAAGAAAGGAATCTAGAAAACAACAAATGCTAATTCAATATGATGAAGAATTCTCTAAATGATAACCATTTAAAGAACTAAGCTGCCCTGAAAGTAATGGATTCCTCATTGTGGAAGGTCTTTAATTACTAGCCAGATAACATGTGACCCATAGGCTATCAAAGGAATTAAAATTCTGAAAAATAAACTACAGCAGATAACTTTTAAGATCCTTTTCAACTGTGAGAGTCCATCATTCCCTGATGCAGAATACAAAATGATAAGGACTGGGGGTAGGTAGGTGTAGGAGGGCATATTAGTTCCAAGGCAACAATCTATATGCAGGGTGATGGAAGGCATTGGATTCTGTGCTTTTGTAAGCCCTCCCTGATTTTGTAAATACCTGTAAAGGAAAAACTATTCTTTTCAATGCTTGTCTCATGAGTAGCTTGACTCTTACTTAATTTCTGTTAACCAATGCATTAGGAACATTAGGAAGCTTCTGGAATAAGATAGCTTTTCTATTTTGGGGTATATATCACAGGCCTTAAAAAGATAAGAGAATATATGCAGCTAACTCAAAAATCTCTCAGACCTCAGACCTCTTGGGATTTTAGTTTTCAACATTATCAAACCTTTGATATTTGGGTTTGTTTTCCACTGGCAAAACACTACTTTGATTGTTAAATGGATGCTGGGAATTTCAGATGACCTTTTTTGAAAATTAGTATAATTTTAAAACTAATATTTTTATATTTAATATAAATAAATTAAAACTTGGCATTTTTTTTCTTTTGAAGTACACATGGATATAGTACTTACTGCCATGGGTCTGTATCAAATAGCATTTCAGTTTGCTTTATATGCAAAACTTTTAAAATGAAGAATTGAAGTTTTTCTTCAAACAACAAATTGCATAGAATTTACCATGTTTGCCTTACTGTGACACACAAAGAAAAACCTCGTCGTATATGAAATAAATGAGAGATTAGCAAATATTAAAACAAGCCATTTATTTACCCATTTCACACAAAAGAAAATCACTATGAAATGATTGTATGAAGTTGAAAAGACTAAGAAGAAAATCCCACAAAATACCGATAAACAAATTATCACTTTATTTCCCTTTTTAGATAAAACAACCTAGTTCACTCTCACAAATACTTGGAATTTAATCTGTAGTCTAGGCACAAGTACTTTAGTAGTATCTATTTGCAGTAGATAGGTAAACAATAAAAAATTTAGAGTATAGATAAGAATCTGGGGCTTAGAGCGAGGATAGAGTATGGGATTTCTAATTGGATGGGACACATAGGGAAGTGCGTCCGGAAGGCAGAGTTCTTGGCATGTTTCTTTGGTGTGGCTTGAAGAAGGAGTGGTAGGATTCTGACAAAGGCTAAAGCCATGCTCCCCTCTTGCAAATTATTTCTTGGTTAGCTACTGTTAGAAAGATTATACAAATTTCCCAAAGTGTTACTAAATGTGTTTCTCTGTGTGTGTGTGTGTGTGTGTGTGTGTGTGTGTGTGTGTGTGTGTGTGTGTGTGTGTGTAGGGAAAGACATAATTATATCTGGCTAGCATTTTACAAAGTAATTCACATTTATTATTTTATCTAATCCTGAAAGTTATCCTGGAAAATAAGGGTGGCTAAAAGACATATCCTAGGTTGAATAACCTAGTTATTAATAGAACTCCAACTGAAAACCACATTCTCCTTCCACAAACTTGTCTCTGAGCCTCAGTCTTCTCATGTCTATGCTACCTTGCAGAGTTATTAAAGGATTAAATTAGAACACACAGCCGGGCGCGGTGGCTCACGCCTGTAGTCCCAGCACTTTGGGAGGCCGAGGCGGGCGGATCACGAGGTCAGGAGATCGAGACCATCCTGGCTAACACGGTGAAACCCCGTCTCTACTAAAAATACAAAAAATTAGCCGGGCGTGGTAGTGGGCGCCTGTAGTCCCAGCTACTCGGGAGGCTGAGGCGGGAGAATGGCGTGAACCCGGGAGGTGGAGCTTGCAGTGAGCCGAGATCGCGCCACTGCACTCCAGCCTGGGCGACAAAGCAAGACTCCGTCTCAAAAAAAAAAAAAAAAAGAACACACATAAATACTTGGTACATTGTGAATGCTTGAGAAAGTGGTTATTTGAAAATAATAATAAATATGTATTAAAGAAGTAATGAGAAATACTTCTATCTCATTTACTTGATCTATGTAGACAGTGGCTTCCAAGGTACCATACTTAGTTTGTACGTGACATTCTGGTTATACAAGGATGAATACTCTTGCCTGTGCTCGCAATATACACATCAGTTAATCTTTGTTTCAGGGTTGTGTTGCCCTGCTGCTGACACCATCACTAGAGCAGGTCAGCTGTTTAGCTTGTAGAGAGAAAAATGCACCCATAAATGCGTTCTGCAGATACACAAACAATGAAGAGTAAGGGAGAGTCAGCCCAAGAGAAGCAGTTACTGCTCTTCTGGCATTTTGCTCCATCTGACCTGGTAGTTTAAACTGATTGAGGGATTGGGGCTAATTCCTTAAGCAGTCAACAAAGGCACACGATGGAAAGTAGGGGTGAGGGCTGAGTGTCTACTAGAAATCTATGTATCTATTTAGGTTTAGTATTTCACTCTCTGCTGAATCTAATTCCCACTAGGGTGACCAAAAATCCTGGTTTTCTCACACTGAGATAACTTGGGACATTCCTTTTTATTTATTTATTTTTTTTTTTTTGAGACAGAGTCTTGCTCTGTCACCAGGCTGGAGTGCAGTGGTGCGATCTCAACTCACTGCAACCTCCACCTCCTGGCTTCAAGCAATTCTCCTGCCTCAGCCTCCCGAGTAGCTGGGATTAGAGGTATGTACCACCATGCCTAGCTAATTTTTTTATTTTAGTAGAGACAGAGTTTCACCATGTTGTCTAGGATGGTCTCGATCTCCTGACCTCGTGATCCGCCCTCCTCAGCGTTTCAAAGTGCTGGGATTACAGGCTTCAGCCACTGTGCCTGGCCAGAATGTAGTACTTTCAATGCTAAAAATAGGAAAGTCCTAGCCCAACTAGGACAACGGGTTGGTCACCATACACCTAGCCCAGAGTGTTAGGACCTATAACTTGGTGCTGCAGGCCCCTTTGTAAGCTCTTTGTCTCAGGCAGGCAGCTTCAACCCAACCTTCCAGGAGCCATCGCAGGACTCTTCTGCATATGAGCACTGGTTTCCTAAATTATTTTCTTCTTATTTACACTCCTTCATAATTTTCAGTGAGAGAAAGGGTTAATGAATAGATATTTGTAATTCCACTTACATTTTTATCCCATATTTTCCCCTTAGACTTTGGCACCTGCTACCACTTGTGTGATAGCCTGAAACAAAGGGAATCAAAAAGAGCAAACAAATGTTAATGAGAAAAACTCAGAAACAGCTGAGATGCTTAGTTTTCAACAGCATTCTTTTTCCATAAACATGTGGACACATAGTTTTGATTTTCTCCTGAATATTTATAATACGGTTTTATTTTTTCTGATTGAAACTCTGTTGATACTTCTTGTGGTAGACTAGAAAAGTAAAGGCTAAAAATAATGCTAAGGTTCATTGAGTACCTACTATATGAACTAGACTGAGCATTCGCTCTTTTTTTTTTTTTTTTTTTTTTTGAGACGTTTCTACTCAGTCATCTAGGCTAGAATGCAGTGGCAAAATCACGGTTCACTGCAGTCTCAACCTCCAGGGATCAAACAATCCTCTTTCCTCAGCCTCCCAAGTAGCTAGGACCATGGACGTGTGACACCATACCCGGCTAATTTTATTTTGTTTTACTTCTTGTAGAGACAGGGTCTCACTGCGTTGCCCAGGCTGGTCTTGAACTCCTGGGCTCAAGCGATCTTCATGCCTCAGCCTTGCACAGTCTGAGGATTACAGGCAGGAGCTACCATGCCTGGACTAGACTAAACATTTTCATCACGTTAATCTGTTTACTATTTACGCCATCTTTATGAATTAGGTATTATTTCTATTTTACATTCAAGCAAAATGAGGCACTGAGAGGCTCAGTAACATGTACCCAAGGTTAATCAAACAGCTGGTAAAAAAAAAAGGGAGAGCTATGTTTTTGAGCCTCAGTGGTCCACCTTGAGAGCCCAGGCCAGAATACTTTCCCTAGATATGTGCTATTGGCACCATCCCTTGCAGGTTCTTGGGCACCCAAACAGCCATGATGACCCATGGCCTATCAAAAACTGTCTGCATCTAATTTTCTCTTTGACTACTGTGAGCGTGTTTTTCCTGTGTGCCTGAAAATTTTCAGAGGAGACATAATGAAGAAAAGATTCTCTGTCTCTTTTTTCATATTTCACTAAAAGATGAATGTCCTAAAGAAATCTAAAGCGTATGATGATAAACAAAATAATGTGTGTTTCTCCTGGACCTGTACCCTTCCTGAAGGGCTCAGTGAAAAGGGCACAGAGTCATCAGAGTCAGTATGCCCTAGGGTTAAATCTTAAATCTTAGATGATTGCTATTTTCAGGCCACCTCATCTTAGTAAGTTACTTATGCTTGCTGAATTTCAGTTTCCTCATTTGTAAAATGGAGGACATGATGCATACCACTGCCACTCCCCTGGTGTTGAGGCCTCCACTTCTTATCTCCTACTTTGCACCCTCATTGGCTATTGCTCTGTTCATAATTGAGATAGTTGCGGAGAACCCTTACTCCTGAGTAGAACTTCTGTCCTGAATCTTTGTGTGTGTTCTCTGTACTGGCAAGAAAAACAGAAGGAAGTAACATTTATTAAGGTCTGATGCTGAACGTCCGATGCTGCAGAAGAATGTTATTATTTCATAAAGACCTTATGTCACTTACGATGTGCATTTAGTTTTTTGCAATGGAAGTTCAACTACAATGGTTTAACCACTGTAGCAGTTTTAATTTAAAACTGCTACTTAACCAAGTTGCAGTTTCAATTTTCTACTGCAACTGGGAGCATTTCAGGGCTGATATGCTGGCTCCAGGATTCACTGGAGCTGCAATATGGCTCTCAGCCTCCATCATTGCCTCCACATTCCAGACAAGAAGGAAGAGAAGATCAAAGAACAAAGGGTGAATGCCAGCTGAGTTGGTCTGCATTTGAAAAGTTTTCTCCAAAGCTCCAAGGAGTGACTTTCATTTAGAATTTAATTAAGAATTGTGTCACAGACTAAAAAGGTGGCTGGGGAATTTTGTTGTTCAAGCTGGGCATATGGCCACCCTGAACTTAATTAGAGGTTGGTTAGCAAAGCAGAAGAAAATGGATATTGGAGAAGCTACCCAGAAATGTTTATAGCAGCATGTCCCAAATTCAGTGAGCCTGCTGGTATTTTAATTACCTGTGTTTACATGTTTCAGAAAGAATAAGCAGCCAAACCCAGGTAACACAGTCACAGTGCACCTCTGTCTACCTTTTTCTGTTCTACTACATCTTTCTTAATGGCCACTCTTCCTAACAAGGGTGTTCCTTCCTGAAATAAATTTTAAAAAAGAACATTTTATGTTTTTCTGGTCTCAACATGATAGAAGATTTGGAAATATAATTTTTCCATGTACCTTGTATATTCCAGGCATTGTTTTAGGTAGTTGTTTTCCCTGCTGATGATTCTCTACTCAGAAAAGCTAAGCAATTTTTTTATGACCCCAGGGGTGGTCAGTAGGACAGCTGGGGTTCAACTGAAGGTGGTCCGAGTCCCTTCTGTGTATATCACATGGTGTAACCAACTAAGAGTATTTAAAATCTGGTAGAAAGAATCAGAATGATGAAACTATCATCAAGGTCTTTAATAGTAGAATTTCAAACAGTGGACTCATACTCTGGATGAGTAAATGGCTAAATGTGAATTTCTACACCGTTATACTTTATTCATCTCCTTCCTACCCAGGGCCCTTCCTTTCAGAAAAAACACTTCCATATTTGGTCATGTGTGATTGGTTGAAAGTTTTTGAGATTAGTTTCTCTGAATGTGACTTCCATGCAAACTCTAGTCATACTTTCACATGTTGCTCTTAGTCCTGCCAACCCACCCTGGCAAAGAATAGGAAAGCAGATAGCCTCCTAAGGAAGCACTGGTGTGCTGAAAGAATGGGAGGGCATCTTGTTCTTCGGCAGACTGGCTGAGTCCTCATTCTCCCTCAGCACTCTGCTCTCCTTCCTTCGTCAAAAACACCCTCTTGTCTTTCCCTAAATAGTTATGGATAATTAGTGAGGAAATGTGGATATTCCCCTTTTGTCGTCATCAATAAATGAAACCGCCCAGAAATCTCTTACTGAGGTATGAAACAAAAGATGGCAAACTGATTACCATCCTCATTATTAGAATTTGGGCATGGAAAAATGGCTTCTTCTGGGATACCTTTGCCTTCTTTGTCTAGGACTACATTCCAAAGCAGGAGAATGTTGGCATAATCATACATTTCAATGTGAAAGGAAATAATGAACAATATCAGATGATTAGAACAAAATGTTAGCTGATAAAGAGGAATTTCATGGAAACTTTGACTTCACTTCACTTGTTGAAAAGTGAGCTATTAAACTGTTGTAGGACACTTCAAGTACAATTAAATGTGCCTCAATTTAAACATGAAACCTGACAGAAATAAATAATTGTGAGTAAATAAAGGCATGTGGACTATTTTAAGATGAATCATTAAAGCAATAGTAGAGAGAACTTTAGGAACCACAGATCTTATCGTCCTGTTTAAGTGACCCACTCAAGGTCATAAGTGAGAAGAGGCAGAGCTGGCCTCTTTATTTATTTATTTATTTATTTATTTATTTATTTGTCTGGCACTATGTTACATATATGCTGTCATTATTCCTTAAAATAATATGAAAGAGGTACAACCATATCTACCATATTTTCTTAACTCTAAGATGTACATCTTTCCCAGACTCAGCAATCCTCCTACCTCAACCTCCCAAGTAGCTGAGACTACAGGTGTGTACCACCACATCTGGCTAATTTTTTACATTTTCTATAGAGATGGGGTCTCACTATGTTGCCTAGGCTGGTCTTGAACTTTTGGGCTCAAGTGATCCTCCTGACTGGGCCTCCCAAATTGCTGGGATTACAGGTGTAAGCCACTGTGCCTGGCTGCTGCACATCTTTTTATACTTTTTAACATCATTAAATTTGGAATGAATCTTACAAATTCCTAAATCTGATCTGTGTGCTGCTATTAAACTTCTTCTAGAAGTTTACTTCCAGTCACGTGGGGGCACTATCAACCTGAGCCCACTTTAAATTATCTACTTGAGAATTTTTTTTTTTTTTTTTTTTTGGTGGCAGAAGTCGGGAGGTGGTACGTACTGACAGTGTAAATACAGAAGGCAAAGCTGGCCTGAAAACTTACAGCTCAATTTTTTTTTTTTTTTGTAAGGCAGGGTCTCGCTGTCACCCAGACTGGTGTTCAGTGGTACAATCGTAGCTCATGGGCTCAAGCAATTCTGACATCTGCCTCCAGAGTAACTGCAGCTAATTCTTAAGAGAGACCACCTTCCCACATCACTACCAACACTGAGACAAGCACATTTCCTGGATGTCTCTCATTATTTCCCTTACACTGAGGGCATAGCCCTTTGGTATTCCAGACCTATGTGAGTGGCTTCCATTAGACTCCTTAGCCTGGACATTTTCCTTTCTTAAAGGCACACAAGATGAAAATATACCAGTGAATCAGGAAGAGCAGCATTACTACTCCCCTTTATATATACCAGGAAACTGAGGCTTAGAGAAGTTAAGTAACATTCTCAGTGTCACATGAAAAAGTAAAGTTGGGATTCAAACTTATTTCTCCTGATTTCAAATCCAGTGCACTATCTGGTGCACCACTCTTTACCGGGAATCGACTGTGTGACTTTGAGAAAGCTGTTCCCCTCTCTGGGCATTGGTTTTCTCATGTAAGAAATGAGATGGGATTGAGTAGAGATTTTAGAAAGAAAGTAAGATTTTTTGCTTGCATATGTCTAACCCAGATGCTTATGCATTTTAATCATCTAGCAATCAAATTAACCTTAACAACTAGGCTTTATTTTATCTGCTTTTGCAGATGATAGAATAAAAATATGTGTAGAATATGTCCAAGGTCACACAAAGAGTGAGTGGTACAGCTGAGTTGAACCCCAATAAGCCTGACTCATAAGCCTGGCTGAGTCATGCTGCTTCTCAGAACTCTTGATCCAGTACTTTTCCTCATAAGCTGTAACTCCTTCCTGCAGTGTATGATTGCCACAGTCATATTATTGAGAAGTGACCCCTGTGGCACGTCATCAGTGCACGTTGTATTTTTTGTATGTGGCTCATTGGCTATTAGGGGCTGCTCGTGTCCACCAGCTAGATTTGATCACATAGGCAGAGTCCTGGCGAGGACAAGAGAATGCACAGGAAGACAAATGGCAGGGTGAGCTCCCAGCAGCCTGACATGGTGATCAAAGACTTCGCCCTCTCTGCTGCAGCATAAACCCAGACTGCTACTATAAGGAGCTAGCACCTGAGGCTCTAGTTTGAACAGACGTCTTGATCCCTGCCTCGTATAGATGTCCACACTAATGGGAGCTGCCCTCTGGATTTTTTCTTCATTAGAAAATGAGTCTTTTTCTAAAAGCTAGGAGATTCTATTTGTGCTGACATTTCTCAGCATGCTTACAAATCAGTGTGATTCCTGCGTCCATCCTTACACGTGGATGTGCTCCCCGCTTAGTTAGACCAAGTCCCAGGCACAGTTCAATTGGAACTGCAGAACTGAAAACAGATGCCTAAAACTGAAGGAGAGGTGAGAGGGGGTTCCTAGAGGCACCGAGCTGGCTTCATTGTCTAGGAAGATGGCTCCTTCTCTCAGAGAGATTCACATTAACAAAACTCATGGAGGTTGTTGTAAGATTAGAATGCCATTGTATTAATCCACAATGACAGACACAACTACTGGAAGTTCAAGTCAGCATAAATCATCCCACAAACTCATGTATTTTTATGAGACACCCTATAAAATATTTAATAAAAGGATAATTGTTGAAAAGAGAAAAGAACAAGGACAATTAAAACTGTGATATTAAGTTATGTTCTTGCCTGAGGCTCTCTATCCCACTTTAGTCAAGGGAGGAAAGTGGTTAAAGCATGGATAGTAGAATTAGATAAACCAGGGTTGGACTCTCATCTCTGCCACTTCTAGCCATGTTATATTTAGCAAATATTTGATCCTTATTCAGCCTCGGTTTTCCCACTGGTAAAATAAAAATATTAGTATGACCTACCTCATAGAGTTGTGGGAATACAAAGAAGTGTCATATGTGAAGGGCTTAGCACAGTTTTGGGCATGTCAGGGTCTCTTGACTCTTCAATGTCACTGGTTATAAGGAGCATTGTCAAATTTAGTAGCAGTTTTTCAGACACAAAGAAACTTAGCTAAATTGAGTGTGCACATCGATCATAAGATATGTGTTTCGTTTTGTTTTTTCCAAAACAAAAAGCAATGTGATTTTTTAAAAATAAAAGAATAATGGTAACAAACATTTAATATATGGAATTCTTGCTGTTCTTATTGTTGTTGTTATTACTTTTGTTGCAAGTGGGGTGCTTTTAGGCAATGTCCTTTGGTTGGAACCTCATCTTCCTGCGTTGCACTGGGATTAGCACTGCCCAATCCCGCAGCTTCATCTCATAACAGATCTTCTGTCTGACCATGCATATTCATGTATTATGGACTGTCTCTCTTCTCCTGAGAACCTACTCAGTCATTCTCTTTGAGGAGACTCCAATAATTCTAACTTAATGTGCTGTTTGAAGAGGTTTGGTTAGAGAAGGGTCAAAAGAACAAGGCATGGGGAGTTGTAGATCTCTATTCCTGCTGCTTTTGCTCCTCTGCTTCACAGAGAGACTCCAGCTGAGCACTGCTGCTCTCTGGATGGTTCTCATTCTGTGACATGACACGTGATTTCTGTGGTCTTGTTTTTTTCCAGAGGTTATGGATTGGGTCCCGCTCTACCTTGGTCATTGTAAACTGCATGATCTTCATCACCCTATTTCCTTTCATAACCTTCAGTTCCTTCACCTTTAAATTAGGATTCATTAGACCTCGTTCACAGAATTTTATTAGGTTAAATAAAATACGATAGAAAAATAGCTGCTCACTGAAGACAGAGGTGGGGAGGTTATTGATGTGGTTGAAAGAGTAAGATGGCTCTGTGATGATGTAAGGATGAGTGTAGGAAGTAAATGGATACTGAATGGGGACACAGTGGGGAGAAAGGAATCCAGGAAGGAAGGAAGAGAGAAAGGAAACTAAGTAAGAAGGGGGAAATCCAGGAAGAAAGTGAGAAGGGGAAATAAGGGTCATGAATGAACAGAGGAGGGGTTTGGAAAGAGTTGGCAGGTATGTAAGAAAGTATTATTTAAGTAGGTTCTGACTTAGAAGGGGCACACTCCAATTTAGCTTGGTAAACTTTGAGGTGGCATGACTTCAGCATTCAGTGAAAATGTGCATTATAAATAGGCATGTAAATAGCCCAGCATGGGGGCTGAAAGTTGGAGGCAGCTTTTGGCAGAGGTAATAATGAAGTGAATCCCATTAGTGATGGAAAGGCAATTAAGAAAAACCTCAATGAAGTTCCACATCTGAGCAACCAGCTAAAACATTGGGATTTTGGAGGAAAAAGGTTAAGCACCATGAGGCTGTTTATAATGACTTTAATTAGATAGAAAATGAATCGTTTTGCTCTTTTCTTTCCTCACTTTTAGTTTTCTTTTTAGGTAACAGAGCATCTGTAACAACACTGAGGTGCACTTGTCAATTGCAGGATCATATGTAGGAGGTGTTCAGCAAGTGAGTGATTTCATGATATGGTTATGCTCCCTACCAGAACAAGGGGATTCCAACCATCTCAGTTGCCAAACCCCAGTGGGTAGACTGTATAATTTGTTCATAAGAAGGATCTCTGAGGGACTTGAACTTACTATCAGGGCACTTAGCATTTAGCAAGACACAAGATGAAAATTGCTTTCGATCGCTCAAAAAATGTAACACATGGATTTTCCTATCATCTTTATTGATGCCAATGGAGGGAAGAAACCTATATTATAGATTTGTTATGATATGATAGTTGAAATTTACAAAGTAACACATGTCTCATTCTTTCTGCAAAAAAGGAAAGAAAAATAAGATTTCCATTGTATTAATATCCCCATTGTACAGATAAGGAAAGTGAACCTATTACAGGTTAAGTGATTTGCCTAATGTCACAAACTAATAAGTGACAGAGACAAGACACAAATCGAGGCCTGATAAGTCTGTGGTCCACACATCCTCCACTTTACCATGCCTGACATAAATATATAACAGCTGGATGCACCCTTACAGGCGATCCTATTCAGCAAATGAGAAACAAATGTCTAGTGGTTTTTCTCATGCTGTTTAGTTTATAGCTAGAACTCAGAATCAACTGAGGGATCCACTGAGAAGAACTGAATGGATGTATATGAAGAGCGGGTCGTATTGCAATACTTTTCATTTTTCTGTGGGTCATAAAAGGATTTATTATTCCAATGATTGAAAGTATCAGTTATTTTTAGTTTTGAAAGTAACCTGGAGTTTGGACATTGCTCACCCAGCTGGTGGATAAATTTCCATGGCAACCAGTTGTTAGTCAGAGATTGATTCCAGAGGCATGCTGTCTAGAGAGCCCTGATTCTCAACCCTGGCTGCACATTGGAACCCTTGGGTAGCTTTTAAAAAATACTCTGGTGTGGGGTCTATCCCTAGAGGTTCTGATTTAATTGGTTTAAGGTACAGTCATGGCATCAAGATTTTGCAGGTTACTTAAGTGATTCTAATGTGCAGCTGGTTGAGAACTGCTGCTATGGAATGAGGTTGTTAAAGATGATATATGGTCTATGCTGTTTTCACTACCCAGGAGAACTTCAAGGAGTTTCAGCTATTCTACTATTCTAACTCCCTGCTTTTTCCTCCCCTCTCCTTCCTTCCTTCCTCCCTCCCTTCCTCCCTTCCTTCCCTCCCTTCCTCCCTTCCTCCCTTCCTTCCCTCCCTTCCTCCCTTCCTTCGCTCCCTTCCTCCCTTCCTTCCGTCTCTCCCTTCCCTCCCTCCCTTCTTTCCTCCCTTCTTTCCTTCCTTCCTTCCTCCCTCCTTTCCTTCCTTCCTTCCTTCCCTTCCCTCATTCCACAAATATTTACTGAGCATTTATTTTTGTATATTGCCCAATGCCACCCCTACCACCATCAATATAGTTTGTTTGTTTATTTATTTATTTAATTTATTCTTTAGATTGAGTCTCCCTCCATCACCCAGCAGGGAGTGCAGTGGTGTGATCTTGGCTCACTGCAGCCTCCACCTCTGGGGTTCAAGCGATTCTCCTGCCTCAGTCTCCCGAGTAGCTGGGATTAGAGGCGCCCACCACCAAGCCTGGCTAATTTTTGAATTTTTAGTAGAGACGGGGTTTCACCATGTTGGCCAGGCTGGTCTTGAACTCCTGACCTCAAGGTATCTGGCCACATCAGCCTCCCAAAGTGCTGGGATTACAGGCGTGAGCCACAGCACCCAGCCCACCATCAATGGAGTTTAAATCTGTTTATGTTTTCAACTCCATCTTCATTTTAAGTCCCAAAGTGAGGAAATGATACAGAGTGTGGAACAGAGCAAGCACAAACACCCAGAACTCTCAGCTACTGAGACAGTGCCTTGTAGGGACCAAGGGAAAACTTCCTCCTAACCTCTGAAGTTCTGCTTAAAAATAAACTGACAAAAGGCAGATTAATAGGAGAAATGGCATTAGAATGTATTAGCATGCCTAGGGGAGAACCAAAGAGTGATAACTCCACCCCATGATGGGATACAGAAGCTTGTACATGTCGAGGTTACTGAAAGAATAGGGGCTTGAAGTACGGTCAGAAACAGGTTACGGCAGTAAATCAGGTTATAGCGTCAAGACAGGCTATGGAAGGGAGAGAAGAGAAGGCCTTACAAAGGGGTCTTGTTTGATAGACGAAATCTCACAGGTAGCAGCCCTCAGGAGAATAGATGGTAAATGTTTGTTGCTGTAGTTATTGTTGTTGTTGTTCTTTTTCGGACCTCTAAAGGTGTGAGACTCTCAGTTAATCTTTCTTAGATCTGGACAAGGGAGGGCCTCAGAGACAGGCCGGCTGTATCAATGCAGATTTTCTCCACAAATTCACATCTCCCCCACAAAAGACAGCTTTGTAGAACTATTTCTGTCTGCAGGCCCTCTGAACAGCCATCTCAAAATGTCAAAGACGTATATTTTTGGGTGAATTTTTTGGTCTCCTTCAACCTGCGCCATTCTGTCCAGCATTTCAGAAAGCCCTATATTGAGTTTGAAACTGGTTGTACTAAGAAATAAGCCGATGATTCAAAATGCTTATGATTGCCCTGAAACTCAGTCATTAGAGTCAAATAAGTAACAGCCAATTAATCATTTTCTTGGCAGTAGCTGTTTTGCTAAAGGAGTGAGGAGATGTGATTGTAATACTTGATCTTTCCTTTTATTAAAAGGCAAGGGCAATAGTGCAAGTGACAGTTCTTTGGGATCTGAATTTTTGGTCACTTCTTTTAAATTTATTTCTATACCTTTTATTAGAAAATACTGTAATAGGCATCTCACAAATCTTTGAAAAACTTTCTGATCCTGGTGTATTTCTGTGTTTTAAAAGAAAATAAATTTCAGAAGAAGGAAATGGAATTTCTTTCTTTGGACAACAGCACTGGTCACTGATAATTATGTTCCTTGTGTTGAACATATGTTCCACAGGGGGAAACCTGTGGTGTGCTCAGTCAAGGGGAAGCATTTGGTGCAAGGCTTGGTGCATGGAGTCTAAAGGAAACCAGTCCCAATCCTATGTGACTTGGCAACTTGTGTTTGAGCTGAACAAGCTTTGACATCTAAGGGCGGGTCTTGTTTGGGGATGTAGGTGTTTCTTTTTCTTTTCCTCTTCTTCTCTTTTAAAGTGACATTGCTCAATGTGGCAGCATCTGTTCTGCTGTTCCTTCCAGTTTGAAGTTGAGGACTGGGAAGTGTGAGCCCCAGTGGAGTAGGTCAAGCCTCAGTGAAGGGCTCTGATGCTAGAGATGGGAACGGGAGCAAAAGTAGGACACTCGGAAAAAGCTCAGACATACGATGTGAACAACAAGGTGGGAACTGGGAGAATGCTTGGGAGACAGGTTTCCTAAGCTTATCTCAGATTTCTATATTGATCATAGTATGGAAAACTAATTCCAAATCCCATTTTTTGGGGAGGTTTGACGCTATTAACATACTTCTCTTAGGAATTTCATGGTATTGGGCAAGTCCATTTTCTTTGTTCCCTGATGTCCTCTTTTGTAAACTGGGATTGGTGATTATATTTTCCACCTCACAGTCCCGGGTATTTTTGTTGCTCCTCTCAGTGACCAATTTGTCCACAGTGAATGATTTAGACAAAATTATCTCAATTAGATGGTATGCACTTATTACTTAGAAATAATACTACAGTTTAATGTTTAGTACACGGAATCAAAAACAGTATAAATTGATCACTTAAAGCATCAGCTTTCTTTCTTTTCACGCAGTCTCTTTCTGTAGTGCCAAGCCTAGCATTAATTCCCATTGATATTGGTATAATTATATGATTTTTTATTCTATGAGTTGCTTCCTATTTAGGTTTTATGAGTGTCAAGTTTGGGCCATACCTTTTGTTTCATACCTTACTGTCATCAGCACCTTCCACCCAGAAAAGAAATGCAGTCAAGTGAGACAGGCTCTACCACAAATGAGCTATTATATATGGCATATGAAACTAATAGCTCGAGTGTATTTGAAGCTTTTTGTGATAACTAACTACATGGCCAATCAAAACAAAGGTGCAGAAAACAGTATTATTATCCTCTGTGTGCTCTGACCCTTAGAAAGTACATAGTTATTGCCAAACCACCCTTCCAGGTAAAGAGGATGCTCCTAAAATTTCCCCAGGATGAAACTGCATTGCTTCTAGAGAAGAAAGACTACAAGTGTCTGGTAATTTTTTTAGGCCTTTGGGTTGGAACTGGGCCAGCGGGTTGTAGTATTGTGAGAGGTAACGGTAAATATGAAATGAGAAAGAATGTATGGGCATAGAGCAGGTACTCAGAATACATACATGAGTTTCTGGGGTTGAGGATGGGGAGAAAATTTAGGTTCCCTAGGATGGAGCATGTAAGAATCTCCAGGAGGTCATGAGAAGGAAGAAAGCAAAGCAGTGCTGTGGACTATTCATTTGCTTTATGGTGAAACTTAATGCATATTTATAAAACACTAAAGGTGGGGATTACATTTTTTAGGTATAAAAAGAGGGAGCAGTAGTTGGGAAATGCTGGAGTGAACACTCCTCCAGTTTCTGCCTGCACCCTGTCTACTAGGCTTCAGCATGAGGCCAAGAGGGTAGGCAAGGAAGCCAACTTCAGACAGCAAAAACTAGCTTCCTGCCTTTCTTCCAGGACTTTGTTTCTCCTATTTTAGTGTGCATCAGAATCATACAGAGGGCTTGCTAAAGACATAGGTGCAGATCTTCATCCCCCTAGAAGTCATAATGGGGTTGGTCTTGGATGGGGCCTGAGGATTTGCGTTTCTAACAAGCCCTCAGAAGACACCAATGGTGGATCACTGACTTGAGATACAGGTTTTGCAATATTGCTTCTTCTGCCCTTTCTCTATGCCCAAAGAGGTAGATATGGAGTGGGTTTAGAAGCTTCTCTGCTAATCAGCTTAATGAACTTAACCCCAAGTAGACCCAGACCTCAGACCCCCAGACTGTCACTTACTTACAAACATCTGAATTGTAGCTGAAACTCTGAAATTATTATAGATATGACAACTGAGGCTTATATAAATGAATTATTCAAGTTCACACTAGGTGGCAGAGATGGGATTTAAACCCACATCTCTTGACACCAGATCCAGACTCTTTTTAAAAAACCACTCATACTTAGGAGTTCTGGGCTGAATGATTTCTTATGACCAAGATTATAATTAAAATAGATATTTACACCATAACTCCACTCTGGTGTAAACAGCAGGAAGTAAAATTAAGCTAGGGAAAGCTTATGACCCTTATTGTCAGTTAGAACATTGACAAATTTATTTCAGAGGCACTAAATGCAAGCCCGAACAGACTCATCTCTTCTGCTTGTCTTTATTTTACCTGCGCCATCTGGCTGCATTCTGCCTTACCAAGGACCTCTGGATATTTTGAGTTGTTTTTCTTTATAACAAAAATAAAATATAAGAGCAGATTTCATTATTGAGAACATTTATTTGTAAAAATCACTTAAATCAGTCACATACAGGTTTACATTTTTATAACCATCAGTCTATTTGGGATATTAGTATACAATTTTGTTCTCATACATCTGACTTCTTATAAATTTAGCCATTTATTCAAGAAACCTTTACAGAGCACCTTCTGTTTTGCTAGGAACTTGTGCTCCTTCTTGGATGATGATGTATTGATGATCAGGTGATGATGTGATGACCTCAGAGTCTTTTGAGGAGCCAGATTATATTGTAATTTAAGTTCTCCAACAAAAATATAGCCGTGAAGCATTGGGGAAGAGAAGGAAGAGATTAAATAGCCCTGAAGGGAATTTGGCAAATTTCCGCAGACTTGGAAGCTTTTAACTTGGAACTTTTAGTACTCCATCCGTATTCCATCAGCAACCTGAAGATTGAAAATGGGTATTGCAGAAAGACTACCATCCACATAAAGCCAAAAACGCAAAAAAAAAACTATGTGGCATGTTTAGGAAACATCCAAAAAGAAAAATGAGATGGAAGGAGAAATATTAGCTGGGGAGCATTGCAAGCTATGTTAGGGAAGTTGGAATTAATCCTAAGAGCAATAGGAAAACACTACATTGTCTTCAGCAGAGGGGCGACACCATCGGATTTTCATTTTTAGAAAAATTTCTTTCTCATTCACTTCCTACCACATCTCTTTCCTTTTTTTTATTACAAAGAAAAGGCAATTGATTTATTTCTTAAACAGTGACTCTGGTAACAATGCAAAGAACAGATGTTGGTAAAGTATCAAGGGGTAATTAAAGGTGGGAAAACTACATAAGGAAGTTTTAACAGGTAAGAAATTGATTCCATGAATATCAAGTGCCTACTATGTACTGGATACTTTTCTATTATTCTAGAAGCTAGGAGTATGTTAGCTTATCAATACTCCTACCCCTCTTGGAACTTACACTCTGGTGTAAGAAGATAGAATATAAATCAGTAAGTAAAATATACATTATATATAATGCATTTATGTATGCATAATATCAGGTAATGACATGCTATATATTTCATATATGTATAATAAACATATATACATATTTTACATATGTATATCTATCGATAGCTAGAAGACAGAGATAGATACAATGTCAGATAATCTTATAACTGGTGGAGGCAGGCTGCAAACACAAGATCGTGACTTTGGGCTCAGCTTTCTATTAGGTTGGAGCAAAAGTAATTGCAGAAAACTAATTGCAGTAATTGCAAAAGTCAATCACAATCACTTTTGCACCAACTTAATACTTACCGCCCGTCTTTGTAACCCTTGCCATGCCTAGCACAGTGCCAGTCACCAGGTGGCACTAGTCCCCCCAAATCTGATGAAGCAGCTACTCCTGGGGGAGGACAAATCTGACCCTATATCTAGTGCCGTGAATTCCAGTTTCCCTTTTCCTTCTCTGAATTTCAAAACTGCAAAAGCCTCTCATCATTAGCAGATATCTTGAAAACCTCATTTACAACATGTTCTCCAGTAACAGCAGCAATTACTCTTCATCATTATTTATACTAATTTGATGCTTCAGTGAGATTATTTTTATGCTTGTCCTTTCTAATTTTTTCTTTTTTTTTTTTTTTGTAAACTGTAAATGAGAATCAATGTAAGGAATTGATGTCAAGTTTTAGGTAGCTGTTAACATGACTAGGGTTATCTAACCTTATTATGTTGATTGTAGTTTCTTTTCTGTATCTTCCAGCAAACCCTCAAATTGATTTTAAAATGCTGCTATTGACCTAAAGATTCTTAACAACAGGAGGTTTAAATGTTTTCATTGTTATGTTTCCTGCCTATAATAGCAATTACTATTCAGAGTCTGCAGCAGGGGATTGAATTTCATTGTAGGTTTCAGTACAGAAGCAAGGGCTAAGTGTCTCCTGGAGATACAGAATGAGAAGAGGAGCCACCTGGCATTCAGTCCCACATTCACCCCTAGAATAAATCTGCTGAGTAACACTTCTGCCAGAAAGTCATCCAGTTTCTACTTGAATGATATGTGGGAGTTGGTGACCCAAAAATGAGCAAGAGACCTTGGGGTGAAGGTTCAAAGCACCTGAGTGTAAGCTCTTGCTCTGTCATCAGTTTTGTGGCTTTCAGTAGAATGCCTGATCTGTTGAAGCATCAGTCTCTCCATCTGCAAAATCAGAATACTAGTCTCCATTTCAGAAAAATTATCTATCTCAAAAATAACTCAATGCTTGAAAAGAATCAAAATTCAATACATAATTTAAAATTATGTGTATGATTGTATCCTTGGGTGTGCGTGTATGGTACGTGGAGGTACCTTTCAAGGTCCCTAATCTTACACTTTAGCCTTATTAAATATTTCTCCCAGTTCACCAAATAAGTTATTGTATCTCCATTCTTAGGCTTACAGCAGGTACCAAATATAGAGACTGTGGCCTACAAAAAGTTATTTCCTCCTCTTTCTCCCCTCTCTTCTCCTTCCTCTTCCTCTTTTTTCTTCTTTATAGTCTTCCTGTTCCTTTAATTTTATAATTGAAATGTTCATTTATAGTAACTAAAACTGTATGATTCAGTGAAAAACATCCAACAAAATCTAGCTTGAGCAAAAAGAGATTTTTTAGAAGAATAGTGCAGATGCTCATAGAGCAATCACATCATGATAACTGGAACTTAGGGCTCAAACAACATCCTGATTTTCTCATTTCAGCTTTTTTTCCCCCCTGATAATTGGTTCAATTATTTTCTTTTGCTGCAGACTTACTTTACATGTTACAATATGTGTATTCCTAAGTTTTGCCCCTTGTAGGCTCAATCACCAAAGACCTTCTTCTGCTATTTAGAATCTCAGCAAATGGTGTTAGTTGTCCCAAAGAGGGTCAGGTACCCATCTAGCCACTGCATTGAATGATGTCTGCTCCTGTGGACACTGTGTGTGTGTTGGTAGTGGTGGTAGTGGGCAGGGACGCCTACTGACCCTACAACATCCCTATAGAGTTGCCAAAGTGTGAAGGATTCAACTGAGATTCAACATATGGAGTAATTAACAATATTTGATTTTGTAACGTCTCCTATGTATCTCATATTTGAAATGATAATTTTTTTTTTCAAATCAATAAATGCATAAATAAATATTAAATGTCTGGCCAGATCATCAATAGCATTACTTTTCAGTCAAATATCTCAATTTCAGCTATTCTGGAATATGAAGGGCTTTTATGGGGAGTCCTCCTTGAACAACCAAATAAACTTTAGCTTTATCTTATAGCTGTCCTGTAAACCATACCAAACAAGAGACATACCCCAAGTTTGTTGAAAATATATTTAGTGATGTTTTCTTGATGTGATGGCTGTTGTTCCAATTTATATAAATGCACATGACTCATTTATTGACAAATTTAATAATTGATTTAACTTTCAATTGCTAAAGAAAGTTTTCAAACTTGGAAAAACAATAGTTGAATGATATTAATTCAGCAGTCAATAACTATAAAACATGACATATGCTGATTCTCTTCATAACCTAATTCCTTTTTTACATTTTGACATTAACCACCGCAATAGGATCTATGCTTTAGATTATGGTTATATTGATGAAGAAAGGTTAGAAAGATTAAGGAACTTGCCCAAAGTTAGAAAGATAGTAAGTGGCCAGAGCCACTTTCTCTGGTCTATTTGGATCTAGAACTCTTAACCACCATGTAAAATAGTGTCCCCTTGTAGTGCAATAATTCTGTGATAAAGTTTGTTAGGTCCTGAGGCTGTACCACCTAAAGAGACAGAATTCTTGTCCTTGAGGAACTTACAGTCTACAACTGTGCTTTCCAATATGGTAGCATATTGAGTAATCAAAATATTTCCAGTGCAAATTGAGATACTTAGTAGGTATAAAATGCACATTCAGTTTCAAAGACTCGGTACAAAAAGTGCAATATAACTCATAATTTTTATATTGATTATATATTGAAATTATGATATTTTGGATATATTTGTTAAGATATAGTACTAAGATTAATTCTATCTTTTTTTTTTGAAATGTGGCTACAGGAAAATTTTAAATCACAGACGTGGCTTTTGTTATCTTTGGAGTTGACAGGGCTGGTCTAAAAGACAAGTAAATAGGCAATTTTGATGTAGTTTGATTAGAATTGCAAAAGACATATGTCTTTTGACAAGAGAAGGCCTGAAGAATCACGAAGGTTTCCTGAGAGAAGTAAGAGCTATAGATGAGTAGTTATTAGACAGATAAAAAGAAGAAAAAATATTTCAGGAGCAGAAAGTAAAATGTTTTACTCCAGAAGTAAGAACTAGTTGAGCACATTCAGGGAACATCCAGAAATTCAGTAAAGTGCAAAGAGTGGGAAGACTGAAGTGGCAAATGCCTGTAGAATTATAAAAGAATTTTCATTATGAAAGACTGGGAGGTGTTCAGCACTGAGGATCTTGAATAGAAAAATTCCAAATATATCTGCATAAGGGAACTTTATCCTTTTGCTAAATAATTGCCCTGTAGTCACAGTCAACCCTGAACTCAGTAAAGAACTTTAAACAAGATTATTAGTGGCTAAAAAGATTAAAATTTTTGACTTGTGTACACATCCTCTGCCTTTTGTCAAAGACAATTCTTGAGCCTAGTTTTCCTAACACTATCTCTAAGTGACTCAAGGAAAAATACATTTTTTTATTAGGCAAAAACAAACAGCTTCTAAAATCCAGATGTGTATAGATGCTGGAGTAGATACTGCCTATAACTCTGGATGATTCTCCATTGCCTTCCATTTGCTCTACTTTCAAATTAATCATGATCTGAGTACACCCATTTCACTCCAATGGGAGGCATGCTAAGTTTCTTCTAAACTTGAGATTTTGGGATTGGACAGACAAGCCCTTCCTACCGCCACCCCCGCCCCCAACACCCACCCAAAAAAAGAGATTCAGGAAAGATTGTGGTCCTAGATTATCCTCCGGGAAGACAGGACTAATTGGAGAACGAGAAAGCTTTCTGGAGAGAAAACAGTAGAAAAAAAGGCACACACTTCCTTTTGCCTGCCTTCCTTCCTCCTTTCCTTCCTTCCTTCCTCTTTTTTTTTTTTTTTTTTTTTTTTTTTTTGATGGAGTTTCGCTCATTGGCCAGGCTGGAGTGCAATGGCACGATCTCGGCTCACTGCAACCTCCACCTCCTCCCGCCTCAACCTCCCAAGTAGCTGGAATTACAGGCACGCACCACCCATGCCCAGCTAATTTCTGTAGTTTTAGTAGAGCCAGTGTTTTGCCATGTTGGCCAGGGTGGTCTTAAACTCCTGACCTCAGGTGATCCACCCGCCGTGGCCTCCCAAAGTGCTGGGATTACAGGCATGAGCCACTGCGCCTGGCCGAAAAGGCACACACTTTCTAAAGTCTCCTAAAAGTACGTTGTTGTCCTCTGGGTGTCCCCAAAGCACTTTGTTCTTGCTTCCAGCTTATTCACTCTTGCCATTGTATAACAATTCCTTTACACATTTATGTTTTATCTATCATTGGACTGTAAGCCCCTTGAAATCTGGGTCCTTGCTGTAGCCTCTATGTCCTTGGGATTAGCAGAGTCCCTGGGACATCCCAAGTGGTCCACAGATGTTTCCTTCAGTGCAAGAAAATGCAAATGGATGAATGAATGAATCAATTAATGTATACTTTGAAAGCTTAGCTCTGTTATTAACTTCCTAAGTGTACTTGGGTGACTAGGTTTTCCTGGACCTTTTTTATATTTTCACAAGTTATATGGGTTCAGAATTTCATTTTAGGCTCAATATTCTATCCCACACATCAGTAACGCAAACTTCCAAGAGCCTCTCTCCTCTCTTCTACTCCTTAATTTTTAAGGAAAGAAAAAGCTAAAATAATAGCAGTAGCAGCAATATATCTATATGTCAAACTTAAAATGTATTTAATAATAAAAATGTGCTAGAAGGTTTTTTATCCTTTAATTTTTTGTAGAGGCCCATTCTTTCATGAGCAAAGAAACAGTTTATCCACTTGGTTTTTAGTTTGTTAGAATATGTTATAAGTCCTCAATGACATTTAGATATTTAAAAATAATATTCAGGGAATGGAACCATGCAGTCACCAAAAATGATCAATATTTTCTATCACATTTTATTCAGAGACTCTCAAGAATTTTCACAAACTATATGGATATACATGCTAATTCTTTTCATGTTTCAAACAATGCTTGTTACAGAAACACTCAGTGCATAACCTCTGAAAATATGTGAAATAAAACAGGTACACTTGAAGTTATGGAGGGAGATTTCCCTCAGCTGTATGCTACTTTCTAAATTCATGTATATTTGCGGAGTTCCTGACTGAGAGTATTTTCTATTTTCATTCATTCTTTGCAAAAGTTCCTGGGGATAATTCTAACTAGCATTTATTCAAGATCAATTTTAGAAGAAATAAATTACTATAAGACACAGCATTGTGAAAAATATCTTAAGTCACTGTTTTTATATTGGCTGCTTCCACATTCAGAGCTAAAGTTATTTTATATACTGCAATTAAGAGGAAATGGTGATATAGTGGTTTAATACCTTTTATGAAATTGCCATATTTCTGACATATCACATAGTTTCATGCTCTGAAAATCTCTAGCATAGTAAATTACTCTGAGAATCACAGTGCGCCTATATCTTTGCAGAGCGGAAATTTTCATTAAATTTATTTATTCATTCTATGCACATTTACTGATCAACCAGGATGTATCTAGATGCTATAATGCAAAGATGAATAACAGAGCTGCTGCTTTCAAGATTTCAGTCTCATCTTACACACACACACACACACACACACACACACACACACACACACAGGCATTGACACCCACAGACATGTTGACACAGACATATATACATATATGTGTATACATATATATACATACTTAAACAGAAAATTAAAATACAGTTTGTAGGAAAATTGAAACAAATTAGTAGGAAGGTAGGACACTGCCTCAATTAGAGGCCTTAGATAAGTGGGGCATCAAGACAGCATTAGGTATGCAGGAAATGTAGGAGATTAGGAGAAGACTGAGATATGTCTTTAGATGAGGATACAGGTCTTACACCTGTGGAAGGAGAGGGAAGGAAGGAGACTTGGAAAATAAAGTATCTTAGACTGCACTGTAATTCCAGAAAAGTTCAGCCAGGGCAAATCAAAGTCATTCACTGGAGGAATACTGCTTCCCATAAGAATGGGAGTGTCTTAGTTTCTCCAGTATACTCTGTAATTGGCCTGTAGCAACTTGCACAGAACATGACCTCAACAGGGATACACTGGCAAATCCAAAGGGGTAGGATCTGGGGCCATCAGTCCATCATACGCCCCAGAGCAGGTGATGTGACTGTCTCATTTTCATGCTGCCCCAGACACTTAGTCCATAATAGGGGATTAGGAATGTTTTCCTGGAAGAGATATGGTATTGTGGTATCTGATCTAAGACTTAAAATTGGATAGAGATATGGACAGATGAAAACTGATGGGGCAAGGTATTCCAGGAACAAAAATTTCATAGCTTGAGTTAAATCACAGAGGAGGGCAGGAGCTGGTTGTGGAGGCAATTATTATCATTTTGATATTGGTAAAGCATAAAATATAAATAAAGAAGGAAGTAGTGAAAGATGAGGCTGGTGAGGTTAGGCAGAGGCCAAATAAAGAATGGATTTATGTTGTAATGTAATTATGCAGTAGGTAATGGGGAGCCATTGAAAGGATTTAATCAAGGAGTGTCATAATTATATATAAATTTTACTAAATCACTATGGTAGCTGCTGAGGAGAATAGACAAGAATGGAGAAATCTAGATTCATTTGAAAACTGTTTTAGTAAGATAAGGGCCTGCATTAGAACAACTGTCACAGGAATGAAGCAGAGGAAAGGCTACATGGTATATTTAGGATGTAAAATAAGATATGATCGTGGGATATGAAAGAACTGGAAATGTTCAACGATGACTTGCAGTGGTCTGCCTTAATCATCTGGGTGAATAATGGTACTATTAGCCAAAATTAAAATAGGAATAAAGGAGAGCTATCAAAGAGTGTATACAATGTGAGATCAGTTGATTGAATGCAGAACTTTTGGTAGCACCGATTTTCTTAGGCAGAGAGCAGAGAAAGAGCTCACAGAGAACAAAAAAGACACCACTAAAAAGACATGAAGAGACTGCAGACAAAGTAGAATTGCAGGATGCATAGAAGCAATCAGGTTTCAAGAAGAAGGGAGTTCATTAACAGCCTGACCCAATGCTATGTTGGAGCTATTGCTACTGGCTTGTTAGAGCTGCTTCTTAAATTTTTAGAATTTTGCAAGTCAGTTGTTAAGGGAAGCTATGATGAATAATCCAGTGATATAAACTTATAATACAATTAATCATTTAAAAAGAGGTAATAAATACTCAAAACTCATCACTTCTGAATTATTTTCATACATTTTATTACTATGTATGATCTCAAGGTCATTTATGCCTCTTATATCCGATGGTGGAAATATTATATAATAGTGTCCACATCTCTTCCCAATTCTGTGTTTCGTAACATCATATTGGTGGCTTGAAATCAACCGTGGTGGGAGTATTTATACCATGAGTATTGGTAAATGCTTTTTTTCTTGGAGAGTCATCTATTAATAGGTTTCTGGTTGTGGGCAACCTAGCAAGCACAGTTTCCATTTAGATGCAGAGGTGAAAAGTTAGTTCATTAGATGCAATTGATGCTTTGAGGCATTGAGCTTTATTCTCTCAGAAATTGATTGAGTTCAGCTACAGGAGACTTGAGTTTGTTTTTAGGCTCAAGACAGTGAATCAATAGGAAAGAATAGGCTAAAACTACCCCAGATCTTGAGATAACTGAAATATTGTGGTTCTCCCATGGTTAAAGTTTTAAGAGGGGGCCCAGGTGAATAGGCTATCCTTGAGCAGAAAAAGAATCACTTTCTCTGTGGGCTGGAAGACATATCACCCAGTATAGATGTAGATAGTGTGGTAGGAGTAAGGAATTAGTAGAGAATTGAGGTAAATGGGATGTGAGGTCATCGGGTATCCCTGATAATATAGGAGGTTCAGTCATGTTCTGAGAGTAGGTTCAATTGGATTTAATGATAGCAGCTGCTGGTAAGCACAAGGAAAAGGACCAATGGACATTGCCAAACAGCCAGCTGAGATTATCACCTTAAGTGTGCATTAGTGCCAGTCCAAACACCTGGACTCAGCTGCTGAGGTGAAGGCATGGAGTAAACAACACATGCTAGGTTTGGGGTTTTATGAGTGGGGAGTGGCAGAATAACAGGAACGAGTGAGTGTTGAAGATGCTGGAGGGAGGAGAGTTTAGATAATCAACTACAGGACTCAGACTTGGCAAGGGAGAAAGGAAGGCCCAGAGGTGATTAAAAGTCCAGCAGAGAGGAACAAAGATTTGCCAGGAGATCCTGGAAACTCTGGTTGAGCAAGGACAGCTACCTGGTTTGCAGACTCCCAGGAGGAGCTGGTTGTTCAGAGCAGTCAGAGGTCTAGTTAGGATAAAGGCTCCTCTTATTTCTGTAGAGAGCACTTCAGGACCCTATTTCAGTTTGGGGCCAGTGAGACAGATTGGATTACATACAGGCAGCAGGAGATCTAGTGAGAGTCAGGGGGTAAAAGACTCTCCTGGGCAGATTGTCATGAAGCTGGGTTTCTAATAGATCAGATATTGGGCCAGGAATTAAACGGAACATTTGCAATGAATAAGTGGTATTTTTAGTTTAAACTTTGTGACCTATGACCGAAAGCAATAATATTTGACCTGTAGATATAGTGTTTAAATGCCAAATTGCAAAATCAAGTAGGTGAAAATATAGACACACACACATAAACACACACATTTTTCCCCAATTACTTGGCGACTCGGCATCCATTCAGAATCTTGGACTACAGCTGTCTTCTGTAAGTTTCTCTGACTGGGATGTGCTTTCCTGGACCTGGAATAAGGAATCAGGAGAAACATCAGCAACCTCTTTTGAAACTGGTTGTTCCGTTACTATAAAACCCAGCTAGTAACATAGACAACTCAGATCTGTATGCCTGGCCTGAATGATTAATTAGAGTGTAAATATATCATCTTTTTTTCTGTAGGACTGTTTCCCCTCTGAAGATAAGGGATTGGGATGACATGACTGTCGCAGCCAGGGATCCTGTGTGTAGACCCCAATAGCAGGCAACATAGCCGAACCTCAGATCTTAAACCTTTGTGTGTAGGGCTGTGTGTGTGTGTGTGTGTGTCTGGGGCCACATTGTCTCTCACCTCTGCCATTCTTTGTCTCTCCTTCTTTCGTACCTTCTCTATGCGGACTGGTTTCACCACCTAGTGATCAGTGACAGAAAATGTCTACCACCTCTGGATTTGCCCTGGCCTTATCGCTCCAGTTCCCGAATCTTTTGTTTACATTTTTGTCTTTTAATTCCAGTGCTGAGAAGGGAGAAATTCTAATTGGCTTAGCTTGAATCAGGTACCCAGAAATCTGTGGCTTGGTGGCGAAAAAATCACTGGACATAAACATGTCAGAAATGAACAAAGGAGGCCCTTCCCAAGAAGGAGACATGGGCCACGCATGCTTCTTAAATATCTCGTAAAATGCCTTGAATGCTACTTTGTTTTCTAAATGTGTCTGATTCTTTGCCTCTTTAAGCTTCTTCGTAGGTTTATGCTAAGTTTCTATTTCATTTGTAGGTACTTCCAGATGTGTTATTTTATAGAGCTCTTCATTATGTTGTCTTTCCCTGTCACGAGTTTCTGTCTGAATAGCACGTTCTTTTCTTTGTTAATGTCCTGTATTTAGCACAGGCTTAGCCTGGCACACAGTTTGTGTCATGGGAATGTTGATGGGTGGTTTCGTGACTCCCTCCTTTCCACATAGGTCTCTAGAGAGCACTGGGCCCAACATAGATGCTCACTGCCACAAACTCCTTGATTTTAAAATACTCAGCTGGATAGCTGTATTCACTACCACCACAACTACAGACACATGTAAATTATATGTGAAGATGGGACATGTATCAAGAAATAACCAAAAACAACAGAACATAAGTTCAGAGCAAGCTGATGAGAAAGCCACAGAGAAAAAGCACATGAGAGAGTTAGAGGCTTTGAATTCTATTCCAACTTTTACCTCTAATCTTACAGCAACTCTTTCTTTACCTTTTTCTTTTATCCCTGAAGACTGGCCACACACCAAGAGTGTAAACACGGATATTATAAAAGGAATCAGAGAGTGCTCTGAAGTACAGTAGGAGAAGGATGCCTAAACCAGCTTCGGGTGAATAGGGGTGTCAGGAAAAGTAACCCAGAGGAAGGGCCAGCAATCTCTATTAACTGTAACATATGAAATGAGCTGTAGCTGCTGAAACTTGAGACAGAAATCACAGATGCTGGGCGTATTATTTTAGACATGTTTTCCCTGTGCCTGATTTTATAGCACATGGAATCACCCTCTCCCCATCTTCCAACCTCCCCTGCTCATCCATAGATCTCCCTCACCCACCACTGGCTGTTTACATCAGATTCTGCTAGACGAAGAGGGAGCAACCTCCCAATTACTCAGACTTCGCCTGGGCAATTCCAATGCAAGTTCAAGCTTGCTTCTTGCTCTTTCCTTGATAAGTTCTGACAGCATGTCTGTTCTGTCTTCCCTTCAATAGCCATCAAATATTGATGGGTGGAGCAGGTGTGTTTCCTGGGGTGCAGATAAAATGATGGTCTGAGCTCTAAGTCCCTTTTAGGAGGATAATTCCACTATTGTCTGGATGGAAACTTGGAGCCATCTCTCTCATGTCATATTAGGGTTCTGGTGTGACAGAGTGATGCACACATACTGGTTCTTGAAAGACCCCCTGACAAACCAAGCTGGATCCAAAAACAGTACCAACATCTTCCTTGAAGGCCTCTGCAATGCTTCTGCTGAAACAGGAGTGGAAATGCTTCCTATACTGGTTATTAGCCAGGGCAAAGATTGCCATCGAAGGCACTGCTTAGAAATGTGTGAGGCACTTTGAGGTGTCTTGATGAGAAAAAGAAATTGCTACTGGTACTTAGTGCCAGGAAGCCAGGAGTGTATATAGCACAGTTGCTTGCAGTGAAGAAGTGCACTGCAGGAAATCACCAATGTGTCTTCGATCAGGACTGATCTTCTGGGGAGTGCCCGGCAATGCCCAAGGTCCCGTCTCCTTCATGGTAGGTGTTCTTTTCTTCACCACATGCTAAATAGGCCACCAAACCCATTTTGAATCTGTCGTCTAAATCAGTGGTCTTCAAGCCACTGGGTTCACACAGCCTACAGTAGAATTACAAAAAAATAACTTCACAACCCATCACGCATTTTTTAGTCAGTATCTACAATTTTTCATGATAAATGTAAATGGTTGCGGGGGATGCACTTTACAGCACATTGTAAAAACTAGCATTTAAATGTAAAACTGTTATATCACTCTTCTAAATGTATTCAATGGAATCTAAATACTAGGGTGATTTTCATACCCACCATCATCCGTTTTAAAAATACATGAACAAGCTCTTTTATAACAAGAAGTCTTACTTGCTACTTTTTCTCCTTGAACTTGCATTTCCAATTCACTTCCCCTACAGAATTTTATCCTAATGTAATTTATTTGTTATGCTTGAAAGCTTTTATTGATTAACCTATCAAATGTCTCTAAAAGAAATATATATACATATATATGAATATTAGATATTTTCCTTTTCTTGGAACTTAAAACCCTAAGTGTTAATTTTTTTCTTCTAGATGCAATTATTACTATGTTTATTATGTATACATTAATCAAAACCACATACCTATATTTTTAACTCTAATAAATATTTAAATATAAAAGCAAATAATTAAATAGAAAAGTAAATAATTACATAAAAAGCAAAATTTTACTGGAAATATATCTCAATCAGAGAAATGACCTTTTAAATTAGTTTATATATTCATGGATGACTATTACCTGTGGATAGAATGAAACAAGATTCAATATCAATTCTATCCTTATTTTTCTATGTGCTTTCTAAATGTAAACACTAAACAATTTTTTCACATATATAAGTGGATAAGAATGGATAGAGTTTGTCACAGAAAATTTCTTCAAATTTTTATCTTTTTCTGAATAATATCCCAAAGATCACAGTGTGATAGTGTGATCTTTCATCAAAAAATATTGTTAATGATTCATCAGTTGACAGTTTTATTAAGTCCTTCTTCAATGTCTTTGAAAACAAAGAATAGACAACCACATTGCCAAAGGATTTATTACCCAGACTCTGGCCCTTCAATTTCACGTCTATTCAGTAATCTTTTGAGTTGTCCTTTGTTTGGAGCCCATGAGGTTTTTTTCCTGCTGGAGCAATGCACCTTATGGAAGCTAGGGTGGGTAAGATGTCCTTATTTCTTTGGTAGAAAAGTATGTTTTCTCAAGGAAAATTAGAAAAAGAAAACTTATTTCATGTTTCCCTCAACCGTAATAGCTGCTCTAAGCAGCTGAGGTTTAGGAAAGATCTACATGTTAGTTGTGGCAAAAATATCTGCATTACCTTAGTGCCTCTTGAAGATGTATTTGGCTGCTTAAATATATATATATGTATATATATATATATATATACATATATATATATATATTTTAACTTTAGGTCCACAATTCCAAATAAATGTAAAATAATCTACTCTCCCTTTATTATTATTATTGTTATTGTTATTATTATTATTTTTGAGACAGAGTCTTACTCTGTCACCCAGGCTTGCAATCTCAGCTCACTGCAACCTCCGCCCCTAGGGTTCAACCGATTCTCCTGCCTCAGCCTCTAGAGTAGCTGGGATTACCGGCACTCGCCACCACGCCCAGCTAATTTTTTTGTGTGTGTTTTTAGTAGAGACAGGGTTTTGCCATGTTGGCCAGGCTGGTCTCAAACTCCTGACCTCAGGTGATCCACCCGCCTCGGCCTCCCAAGGTACTAGGATTACAGGCATGAGTCACTGCGCCCTGCCTCTCCCTTCATTTTTATATCATTTGCTCTGTCTAGGTGTCTGTCATCTCTCATCTAGCCCAGGAATTTTTAAAATACATTGTGAGAAATATGTGAGCCACATGTGTAATTTTAAATTTTCTCATAGCCACATTAGAAAAGTAAGAAACAAGAAAAAATAAGTGCTATTAATTGGATATAACATACTTAATGCACAATATACAAAATATCTTTCTTACATATCTAAAACTTAATAGTAATATATTTTATATTCCTTTGTATTTAAGTGTTTGAAATCCAGTGTGTCTTTTACACTTAACAGCATATAGTAATTCAGGCTACCCACATTTTAAGTGCTTGGTAGACACCCGTGGTTCCACTTATTGGCTGCCATATTACGTAGTGTAGTGCTATAGTGCTGATAGACTAATCATTTAAAAACACCTAGCTTTCCCTGGCTTTCCACCATCTTTCATACAAAATCCAATCTCTTTCACATGGCCTCCATTCCTTGATGAACAGTTCCCAGTTTATATCTCTATTGTCATTGCTCACATTATTTCTATAAACTCCAGAGCACTGGGATCATTCTACACTCTGCATAGCGATTTCCCTTTCTTATGTGGTGCTCTCTCCACAGACCCTGTCCCACCAGCCCCTCTCCACCATCACCTCTATTCCGTGAGGTTTAATGCTTAGTGCAAGGGCTGGCATAGAAACTGGACAGAATAGATAAATTACTTAGTGAACAAATTACTTAATAAATGAGTTTAATGAATAAATCTACCCTACAAATTGGACTTTTTTTTAAAAGCCAGCAATTATATTTGCAGAAAGAGAGCTTATAGAGGACATTTATAGTGTCTATTTTTGCTTAAATACAAAGTGAAATGCTTCTCTGGAGGGAGAAAGAAACCCGACTGAGCAATTGTGTCCGCTTCTCCTACCAGATTAGAAACGGGCCTGTGAAATGAAAATGAGCAGAAGCAAGAGGATGGCACCTTCATCTGTATGAGTGAAGTACTTTGCCAAGCTCTTCTCTAACATCAAGCTGCTCAAAGTGGGTTACAGACTATCTTTAAAGCAAATAGTTATCCCGAAAGGATAAGTCAAAAGATGCAAGTTCCTTTGACTATGCTGATACTTGCAGAGATGAGACATCTCTCTCCCTCATGGGTTTTAAAATGAAAGACATAATCAATAGCCCCAATATTGGGAGCTGATAATGAAGGCTGTATAGAGTCTCCCCTGGTACAGCTATTGATATCAAAGACAGCTTTGTCCAAAATTAAGAGATACTATTATACTGCAGAACTAGCCAAATTAGCTTAAATTAAATGCCTATTTCACGGCTTTGAATCCCTGCAGGAACCCTAAGCTTTCAGAAAGCTGCTTTGCTGCCTGCTCTTTCTTTTCAGTCTTTTGTTGTTGTCAAGGTACCTTGAGGTCAAGGTAGTTGTTAAATTTATCTTTGTGTCCTACCTCATACCACATAGAGAAGAATAGTGGACAACATATATTTATTGCATTACATTAAGTTTAAATTACCTAATGATTACTTAATATACAAGGGTATAAAATACACATGTGTCAGGAATAGTACCAAATATGTATTCATTTATTTAAACAGAATAGCCTTAATATGCCTTAAAGCCTAGCACAGATTTGTGCTAGGCTGTGTTCAGATGTAGGCATACAATTATAAGTTAGACCTCTTCCTTACCCCAAAAACTTTAAAATAGAAAAAGAGAAATCTCTATCCCTAGAGAAAGAGACAGAGAAATATACAACTACCAGAGAAATTCATGTAGCATTGGTTTAATAGTAATGTGATTTTGGGATTTCAGAGCTGGTAGAATTGTTATATTCCCAACACCTAAAGAATGACCAGCATAAAGCAGGTACACAATGGATGTTGAATCAATGGAGCAATGACTTTTCCTCCTCTTTTCAAAATATCAATCATGGTTTCCCTTTCTTCTCAAAGATTCAAGAAAAATGGAGGGAGCAAAGTAGAAAGAGAAGGAAATTAGAATATTTTCTGCTCTTTTTCAGGTTAACAATCCTAACCCTTCCCTCTGGGCTTTTCCATTGCAAAGTTTGACTAAAGTTCATCCCATCAACATGCCAAATGCCTCCCACCAGTGTTATCATTTGGGACCCTTTTGGTGCTAATAAATTTGTTGGTAAAATTGGGGAAAAAAGTCTGATTTAGGAGAACAATTCAGTAGAATCTCTACTATCTAAGGAGCCTGAAAGTCATCACTGTATGCAGTCTACTAGTTGGGAGTTGCACAGGCATCGGGAAGATTATGACTTTGTTATTTTAAGAACTTGGCACATAAGTGATTTGCATGCAACTTTGTGTTTGCCTGGAAGACCACGTCTACATATAGCAAACAGGGAAAATATAATATTTTGCTAAATTTCCTATTAAACACCAGGGTATTTGTTTCCCATCATTATTAATTACCCTGATATTTGTGAGCAAACAAGAGTTTTGTCTCTCTTTCTTAATTGAAATTTTATTTTAAGCAAGCTGAAGTATTGGAAATGACCATATATGTATGCATATACACGGCTACAGGCTTTTAAACCATTTCTTTATTTAGTAAAGAATGACCGAATTATTTCTAAGTGGAATGCACTAATGCTGAGGAAAGGCGACCTATACTGGCTCTAGTTGAAGTCCTACTATGTGTCAGACCCTTTGTACTCATACGCTATCCTATTAACTCTGTGCAATTATTAGCGCAGTTTAATTATCATCTTTATTTTGAAAGTTGGGAATCAGCGACTTAGGTTAAATAATTTATCTAAGGTCGCATAGCAAGTTGTAGAACTAGGATTTAAGCCATAAAGTTGATTTGAATCAACTTTAAAATGATATTTTAAACCTAGGACCTTCCTACCTGAAAACAGTATACAAAGATAAGTATTGTTTCTTGTCCGTGTGTAGCTTCCTGTTAGTCTACATCAGCGGCTCTCAACTGGGGACAATCGTGTCCCTCCAGAAGATATTTGGCATTGCCTTGGAACATTTTTGATTGTGACAGTCGGGAGTTGCTACTAGCATCTAATGGGTAGAGGGCAGGGATGCTGCCAATCCCCCTACAACACACAGGGCAGGCCCCTACAACACCCAATTGTCCAAAATGTGAATAGGTCCAAGGGAGAAACCTTAAATAAGTGAAGATAGAAAATATCATATTAGCTTAAGTTCTTGTTGTTGCTAACAATAAAAACTGATAGTAACTACTTTAAATTTTTTAAAAAATAAGTTATTAGAAAGTATTGAAGTATGTTGTGTCATGAAAAGAGAAGTAAACAACTCAAGACTCAGGAGTCAATGGCTGTTTAGGAGTCTCAGTAACAGAAATGCCTGGGCTTCCTTCTCTGGAAAGCTGCTATGAACATGTTTCACTCAGTGCCTAGAGAATTCAATTTCTCTCTCTAGGAAAAAAAGTTAGATTAATTCTGGTTGGGTCAGGCTACTGTGCCTGGATGCTTAGTGCAGTATGACTCACTTATTGTGCTAGAGACCATTTCTAAAAAAGGCAGCTTCCCCAAGATCAGCCTACCACCAACCTGTAGTCTCCTGACATGAGTCAGTAAGCAATATGTCACTTAAATACCTTCTTTGGATTTTCAGCACCAAATATTAAATATATAACTGTTAATATATTTTAAAACCCTTATTGTTGTTTGAGATTCCAACTAAATGACCACTTAAGGCTGTAGAGACGTTGAGGTTTGACTTGATCTTTAGATCTGAAGCCATAATTTAGCTTCTAAGGAACATAACTATATTTAGCTTAGCTCTTCAGGAAATTGGGCTTCATTCATGGCTCTCACCTTGCCTACAAAACTGTAAATCAAATTCTTTCAACCTAGTGCCACAAGGCACTACCATTTTAATTCAGGTTTATATTCAGCAAATGTTTACAGAACATCCATTATGTTTATAATCACGATGTTAAATCCTTATCTATTATTTCACTTAGCCCACTAAGGAGAGGAAGACTCGAAGAGGGAAAGTAACTTGCCCAGTTTCACATAGTTAGCACAGACGCCAAGACTCGAAAACACTGGTGTGCTGGTTGAAGTCTTTTACCATCTTTCTCCTGCTTCAGTGTTTGGTCCTGTGACCTGAAGTCTGGCCCTCCTGACGTCTTCAGGGGTTCCTTGCCCTCTGCTCTCTGGTAGGGTTTGGCTGATGGGAGGTGACAAGAAGAAACATGCTGGTAAGTGGAGAGAAAAGTTGGAGTATGTCTCTCCCCTTCCTTCTGGTTTTTTGGTAATAGCTTCTTTCTCTGTGACTACAGCTGCTGGTGGGTCCAACTTCCTTCATGGCCCTGGCTCTCACAGGTCCTAAGGACCCCATTTTCTCCCTGTGACTTTTCAGGCATAATTATGGGAAAGTTTTCTTGCTGTTGCTTGCCCACCTCTGAGTACCTCAATATTTTGTATTGTTCTCTTTAACTTTGACAGTTTTTATTTTTATTTTTATATTAGATGTGAGGGTACATGTGAAGATTTGTTACATAAATAAACACGTGTCATGGGGGTTTATTATACATATTATTACATCACCCAGGTATTAAGCTGAGTACCCAATAGTTATCTTTTCTGCTCCTTTCCCTCCTCTCTCCCTCCCATCTCAAGTAGACCCCAGTGTCTGTTGTTTCCTTCTTTGTGTCCATAAGTTCTTATCATTTAGCTTCCACTTAAAAGTGAGAATGTGCAGTATTTGGTTTTCTGTTCCCATGTTAGTTTGCTAAGGATGATAGCCTCCAGCTTCATCCATGTTCCTGCAAAAGACAGGATCTCATTCTTTTTTTATGGCTGCATAATATTCCATGGTATATATGTACCACATTTTCTTTATACAGTCTGTCATTGATGGGCACTTAGGTCGATTCCATGTCTTTGCTATTGTGAACAGTGCTGCAATGAACATTTGAGTGTATGTGTCTTTATGATAGAATGCTTTATATTCCTCTGGGTATATACTCAATAATGGGATTGCTGGGTCAAATGGTAGTTCCGCTTTTAGCTCTCTGAGGAATAACCATACTGCTTTCCACATGGTTGCACTAATTTACACTCCCACCAACAACTCCATTTTCTCTGCAACCCTGCCAGAATTTGTTATTTTTTGATAATAGCCATTCTGACTGGTGTGAGGTGGTATGTCATTGTGGTTTTGATTTGCATTTCTCTCATGATCAGTGCTATTGAGGTTTTTTTCATATGCTTGCTGGCCACATGTATGTCTTTTTTTGAGAAGTGTCTCTTTATGCCCTTTGCCCACTTTTTAATGCGGTTGTTTTACTCTTGTAAATTTGTTTAAGTTCCTTATAAATGCTGGTTATTAGACCATTTTGAGATGGATAGTTTGCAAATATTTTCTCCCATTCTGTAGGTTGTCTGTTTACTCTGTTGATAGTTTCCTTTGCTGTGCAGAAGCTCTTAAGTTTAATTAAATCCCATTTATCAATTTTTGCTGTTGTCATGATTGCTTTTGGTGTCTTTGTCATGAAATCTTTGCCCATTCCTAGGTCCAGGATGGTATTGCCCAGGTTGTCTTCGAGGGTTTTTATACTTTTGGGTTTTACATTTAAGTGTTTAATCCATCTTGACTTGATTTTTGTATATGGTGTTAAAAAGGGGTCTTCTGCTTCTGGCTAGTCAGTATCCTAGCACCATTTACTGAATAGGGAATCTTTTCCCCATTGCTTCTTTTTGAATCTTGACTATTTTTATGAACTGTCTTCAATAAATTTTCTTGTCTTAAACCTTTCTGAGTGGAATTTTAGCTGCTGCATTCTAGTTCTTTGTCTGGTATATTCTCTCTCTGAAGCTATGGGTGAGCTGTCCCCTGAATTGAGTGCCTCTCACTGCGGCTCTGAATGGGAGCCCCACTCAGGTATCTCATGAAATGTTCTCAGTGCCTGAGATTGGGACCACAGCTTGGGAAATGTGATTTACTGTTGATAGGTTCCTAGAATATCAATTCACAGATTTTATCCAATGTGTTTTAGAAATACCAGCACTCCCTAAATGACTTAAAATACATATTTTCAATAAATATATGAGGTGATGCATGTATTAATTAGCTTGATGTAGCCATTCCACAATGAATACATATTTCAAAACAACATGTTGTACATGATAAATATATACAATTTTTATTTGTCAATTTAAAATAATTAATTTAAACTATATATATTTTTTCATTAAATTCTAACTGTGTTTATCTTGGCTGCTGAAAACTCAGAGCAAAATTTATTATCAATTACAGTAATTCTGTTTGTTTTTAGAGTATTTTTATTACCTTCTACTATTTATTTTTATTACCATTTTAGCATGCATTGTGTGTTTGTGTGTGTGTATATATATTTAATATATTTCTTGTGCTTTTTAAGGAAAATTGGTTTATATGTTATTTATAATAGCTTGGTGCAAGGGAAAAATACTAGAATTGGACTAGGAACTCTGTTTCTGCACAGATTTGCAGAGTTAAAGTTAAGCTTTCTTTTCATTTGTGAAATGGGATTAATGTCTGAATTAACCCAATTTGTGTTAAATTACTTAAATTTAAAATGGAATCACAAGTGTATTTAAAAAAATTTTTTATGACATTTTGAATGATGTCAATGAGAGGGATGCTGTTGATGATATTCTTTTTTTTTTTATTTTTTGAGAAAATGTCTTGCTTTGTCACTCAGGCTGGAGTACAGTGGCATGACCATAACTCATTGCAACCTTGATCTCCTGGGCTCAAGGGATCCTCTCACCTTAACCTCCTGAGTAGCTAGGACTACAGGTGTACCACCACCTGACTAATTTTTTTATTTTTATTTTATTTATTTATGTTTTGCAGACACAGGGTCTTGCCATATTGTGCATGCTAGTTTCAAGCCCCTGGGCTCAAGTGATCCTCCTGCCTTAGCCTCCCAAAGTGCTGGGATTACAGGCATGAGCCACCACACCAGCCTCTTGTTGGTGATATTTTTACTTCCAGTTAGTGGGCAAGCAAGGTGTGTTTTCAGAGATAGAGGTCAAAACCTTTTGCACCTTGTTGGATTAAAGGCTGTCTAAGGAAAGCAAGGTAGAAGGGGATACCTAGGAATATCTACTGGAGAAAAAACAGGTTGAAAGTAGAATATGATGGCACTAGTGTAGTCTAATATATTGTAGGTGCTTTATAAATGTGTGTTGAATTAGTGAATGACTACATGAATAATAGGCATTGAAAACTACTCAAAAAAAAAGAGTGAAAGTCCTCTGTATTGACATCTGAAAGGAGTTCCTTTTAGTTATTATCATCATGTCCAGTGATTTTTTATGCAACCAGAACTCAGAATTCAAGACCACTAATAGCCTCTGGGACAGAATAAATCTAAGGGTGCCTCTTGGGTGGCTGAACTGTGGTTAAGGAGGGAGAGGTAAAGAGGGGATGGGTAAAGGGGGAGAAGAAAGCTCAACTATTAGCTTGGGGTTCAAGTTAAGAATTCCTTCCATACTTATGGAGATTAGCATGAGCAGTGGCTATTGGCCAGGGTATCAGGATATAAATCCAGATAGGTACGTGTGCATGTGTTTATAAGGAACCACTTGTTAATGTTTTGTTTTTTTTTTCATTTCTAGCCTCTAAACTTGGGAAGTGATAAATCTTACTAAGTGACAGCTTTTGGTTTTTATTTGATTTCTAATCTGAAAATGGAAATAATGATGACACTTCTAGAGTTCTTGTGAAGAATACACATTAAAATCCCTTCATTGTGTTTAGCAATCTAAAAGCTTCCACAGTTATAGTTGTTTTTACTAAGAATATAGTTTTCCAGGCCAGAGTAGTACAAGACATAAGTTTGACCTAATGCTAAGTCCCCTGGAGTTACCCCTGACTTAATGACTTTTAATAAAGGAAAGAAGGACATGGTGATTTTAATAGGACTGAGACAGCCATGAAGCAGCTTCAGCTGGAACCTAAAAGAATAGTGACGTGATGGAGACTGACAGTGAGGAATTTTTGTAACATCCTAAGTTGCGAGAAGAGCAAAACTGGAAGCCACCAGAAGGAAGCTGCTGTTGGAGGGAATTTTCTACAGATATAACAGCTTCATAGGGAAGAGAAAAGAGCCAGAATAAGAAGACTGCCTGTGGAAGGGAGTTTTAAAAATTCATAAAAAAACAAGATGACTGTTCCTGTGGAGTCTACTGAGAAAAAGTAATTTAAAACATTTTGTACATTAAAATAAAACTGGTGTATTTTTTTGTTCTCATGCTGCTGATAAAGACATACCCAAGACTGGCCAATTTACAAAAGAAAGAGAGGTTTAATGGACTTACAGTTCCAAGAGGCTGGGGAGGCCTCACGATCATGGTGGAAGGCAAGGAGGAGCAAGTTGCATCTAACATGAATGGCAGCAGGCAAAGAGAGAGCTTATTGTGCAGGGAAACTCACATTTTTAAAACCATCACATCTCATGAGATTTATTCACTATCACAAAAAACAGCACAGGAAAGACCTGCCTCCATGATTCAATTACTTCCCATCATGTCCCTATCACAACATGTAGGAATTCAATATGAAATGTCAAGGGGCACGCAGCCAAACCATATCATTCCACCCCAGGTCCCTCCCAAACCTCATGTTCTCACATTTCAAAATAAATTGTGCCTTCGCAGTAGTCCCCCAAAGTCTTAACTCATTTCAGCCTTAACTCAAAAGTCCACAGTCCAAAGTTTCATCTGAGACAAGGCAAACCCCTTCCTCCTGCGAGCCTGTAAAATAAAAAGCAAGTTAGTTACTTCCTAGATACAGTGAGGGTACAGGTATTGGGTAAATACATCCATTCCAAATGGGAGTAATTAGTTAAAATAAAGGGGCTACAGGCACTGTGCAAGTTCAAAATTCAGCAGAGCAGTCAAATCTTAAAGCTCCAAAATGACCTCTTTTGACTTCATGTCTCACATCTGGGTCATGCTGATGCAAGAGGTGGATTCCCATGGAATTGGGCAGCTTACACCCTGTGGCTTTGCAAGGTACAGCATTCCGCCTGGCTGTTTTCACAGGCTGGTGTTCAGTGTCTGCAGCTTTTCCAGGTGCACGGTGCAAGCTGTCAGTGAATCTATCACTCGGGGTCTGGAGGACAGCAGCCCTCTTATCACAGCTTCACTAGACAGTGCCTCAGTAGGGACTTTGTGTGGTGGCTCTGACCCAACATTTCCCTTCTGCACTTCCCTAGAAGAGGTTCTCCATGAGGGCCCCGTCCCTGCAGCAAACTTCTGCCTGGGCATCCAGGTGTTCCCATACGTCTTTTGAAATCTAGGCAGAGGTTCCCAAACCTCAATTATTGACCTCTGTGCACTTGCAGGCTCACCACCACATGGAAATTGCCAAGGCTTGGTGCTTATACCCCTTGAAGCCATGGCTCAAGCTCTACATTGGCCCCTTTCAGCCATGGCTGGAGTGGCTGTGACACAGAGCACCAATTCCCTAGGTTGTACACAGCATGGGGACCCTGGGCCTAGCCAGTGAAACCATTCTTTCCTTCTAGGCCTCAGGGTCTGTGGGAGCAACTGCCATGAAGACTTCTGACATGGCCAGGACACATTTTCCCCATTGTCTTAGGGATTAACATTCGGCTCCTCCTTACTTATGCAAATATCTGCAGCCAGCTTGAATTTCTCCTTGGAAAATGGGATTTGCTTTTCTATTGCATTGTCAGGCAGCAAATTTTTAAAACCTTTATGCTCTGTTTCCCTTTTAAAACTGAATGCCTTTAACAGCACCCAAGTCACCTCTCGAATACTTTGCTGCTTAGAAATTTCTTCCTCCAGATACTGTAAATCATCTCTCTCATCACCATCTGTGACCACCTCAGACTGGATTTCATCGTCCATATCATTGTCTGAATTTTCGCCAAAGCCATTCAACAAGTCTTGAGGGAGTTCCAAACTTTCCCACATTTTCCTGTCTTCTTCTGAGCCCTCCAAATTGTTCCAACCTCTGCCTGTTACCCAGTTCCAAAGTCACTTTCAAATTTTTGAGTATCTTCAGTAGCACCCCACTCTACTGTTACCAACTTACCGTATTATTCCATTCACATGCTGCTGATAAAGACATACCCAAGACTGGACAATTTACAAAAGAAAGAGATGTTTAATGCACTCATAGTTCCACGTGGCTGGGGAGGCCTCACAATCACAGTGGAAGGCAAGGAGGAGCAAGTTACATCTTATATGGATGGCAGTAGCAAAGAGAGAGCTTGTGCAAGGGAACTCCCGTTTTTAAAACCATCAGATCTCATGAGACTTATTCACTATCATGAGAACAGCATGGTAAAGACCTGCCCCCATGATTCAGTTACCTCCCACTGGGTCCCTCCCACAACACATGGGAATTCAAGATGAGATATGGGTGGGGACACAGTCAAACCATATCACATGGATATAACATGGAATCTAACACACATTTTGGAATAAACTTCTGAAAAGTACTAAGACCATAAAGTCATATTGAATTTTTAGTTTGCCTCTTTGGGCTGTGGCTGCAGAACCTCAGCTATAGATATCTGTGCTTCTCCAACCTGGAAAGCTTTCAAGGAGACATTTGAGAAGCTCTGGTTTAAAGGCATAGGTTCTCTTGATTTTGGAATCAAGTATATTTACAAAGTGAATGATCTTGAACACATCATTTAATAGCTGTGAACCAACCCATTAAGTGGGAATAATAATTTCAACACAACTATTATGAGGATTAAATAAATGACTTTGACAAACTCCATGTATCTGGTCCGCAATAGGAGCCAGCTTAGTTAGTTCTTTCACCCTGATTCCCACTTGTTTATACATTGTTATAAAACAGACTGAAAACTAGTGATACCTCCCCTGAGTTTCTCAGTAGTAAATTCTTGGTTCAACTTGACTGTATTCCACAACTCAGTAGGTGAGCAGTAGATGCAACAAAAAAATTATAAAATGCAATCTGTCTCTTTAATAAAAATGAGAAAATTACAAACATAAACTTCATTCATAAAATACAGAAATAATTAGTTCACTGCACTGTTCATAATATCCTGTTTCTCGAGTGCTCTAAACCAGGATGTTTCACTGAAACTCGTGGCATTTATTGATCTAATTTATAGTTTTTTATTGTTTGCTAGAACCATAGATTATCAAGAGTAGACAATATTAGCCCAGGAAATCAGGATTCATCTAACAGAAATACAAATTCCATATATTCTTCACACATTATGTTGTTTCTTTCAAGTTCAAATCAAGGTACTACAGATATTTGCAGGTTGAAATTAATAAATGCATGAAGTAAATAGATGAAATAAATACTCCCTTTTTGCTTCAAAGAGAGAATTCTAAATATCACAGAAAAGCAGTGGATTGAGGGTAGTTAAATGAATGTGCTGCTTCACCTAGCAGGTTGTAAAGTCAAGGAGCTCATTAATCCCCACAAGGTTACCAGTTTAAAAATGTAGGAAGGAAGAGACAGCACAGTATGCTGGAAAGCATCAGACACACCTAGGTTTCAATCCCACCTCTACCATGTAACTATTGCTTAAGTGTGCAATTGACAGTGTCCTTGTTTACGAAAAGGGGCATAATAAATACTTGCTTATAGGCTTGTTGCCAAGACAGAATGACAGAGGTCTGCAGAGTGCTGTGCACAGTGTGTACACGTGGGCTATATTCCATAAACGCAGCTTTCTTTAGTTTTTAATATGTTGTAATAAAATAAGGGATTATGGGTTGTCCATATTCTTTTTCAACTTTTTTAATCCATAAGATTCTCTCATTTTTCCACTTTTTTCCAAATGAAATCCTATGCAGTTAGGATTAACTCCTCTTTCCCCACTATTTTTTTTTTTTGTCTGAATGAAATCCCACGCAGTCAGTCATCCTATGCAGCTTATTACATAAACACATTTTCTGCTGGACAAAATTTTATATATGTTTAGATATGTGCACACACACTTACAAATGTATTTGTTAAAATATTTTAAATAATGATAAGTGAGGATAAGGCAGCTGAAAATATTAGTAATATAAATGAGAAATGAGAAATAACTTTTCAAGATGGGGACTTTTTGAGCTTGCTGCAGCAGCAGGGCTGGATCAGGCTGCTCTGAAAGTTGGGTGGGAGAAGTGCTGGGCCTGTGGGTGGGGAGTCAGGAGTGGAAATTCTATTCCCTTCTGTGGAGGGCACTTATCTGAGTCTCAGTTAATCACCTGAGAAGCAGATACATTGAGATTCCCATTTTCCTGTGCTATTATGTAAAGCAAGGTATATTTCCATTAACTGTCAAAGCCCCATATTTTTAGCATGTAAAAGATTTTCTTAAACTGCTTCTCTCTGCCTTTTTGTTCTATAGACTAGTGAAACTTCTAAATTTCTAAATGTGTCCTTTCATTAAGGATTAGATATCATGTACCAGTACCCAAGATTATTGTCAAGAAATTGTATCTGCATGATTCCCTAAGTATTTTATATAATAATCTTTATTAGGAATGTCAGAGTACAGCTGTTTTATATCTTACCAGACTGTGATATACATTATACCAATTTTCACCCCTAGAAATAGTCAATTTTTGGATTTGGGGACCATCTGCTGTCCTGTCACATGTCACCTACAGTGAGGCAGACAAAAATGATGAACTGGTAAAATTCAGGGGAAAGACCAGGGCACTTTGATCTCTCTCTCTCTCTTTCTCGTTTTCTCTCTTTCTTACGTCTCTTTCACTCTCACTTTATTCTCTCTCCCTTAAAACTATATTTATGTAATAAAAAATGAGTTGATGTAGAATGTCACAGAACCAGACTTTTTTAAACAGAGGCTTTACATAACACATTCTCACACCCCTCAATAAAATGAGTATTGTATAAGAGAGAAAATGTTGGTAAAAAATATTAAAACGTAAGATTTAAAAACTGGGGCTTTCAAAAACAAATTTATAGAGAAAAGGAAACAGTATAAACCTACTTAACATTCTATGGAAGATGATCTCACCTTGCATTTTGGACCACCTGAAACTGAAGACTTGTGGAATCAAGGCAGAGGCCTACCTGGAATCAAGGCAGAGGCCTACCCGCACTCAGTATTTATTAGTATCTCACATATGTAGTACCAGAAGTGCCATTTGAATTGCAAATTAAATGCTCTCTATATCTCTGATGATTCTTTAAACTCTATCAATGTTTTGAGCTATCTGCTTTTTTATTTTCCAAGTGGTTTATAGCAAAACTTTGTTTAAATGATTAAAGAAGAAAGTTTTCCTAGGACAAAATAGAAAAGCTAAGATTGATGGTATAATTATAACCGTAACAACAACATCTGTATTAGTCCGTTCTCACATTGCTATAAAGAACTACCTGAGACTGGTTAATTTATGAAGAAAAGAGGTTTACTTGACTCACAGTCTTAGAGGCTGTACAGAAAGCATGGTTGAGGAAGCCTCAGGAAACTTACAATTATGGCCGAAGGGCAAAGTGGAGGCAAGCTCCTTCTTCACACAGCAGAGAGAGAGAGCTAAGGGTGTAGTGTCACGCGCTTTCCAGTAATCAGATCTTGTGAGCACTCTATCACAAGAACAGCAAGAGGGAAGTCTGCCCCTGTGATTCAATCACCCACCACCAGGGCCCTCTTTCAACACTGGTAATTACAATTCTACATGAGATTTGGATGAAGACGCAGAACCAAACCATATCAACATGGCTGCTGATTTCGAAAACGGCAGAGTTCTTTAAGAAGTAGCATGATGGATTCTTGACTTTGGAATCATATAGATCTGAGTTTGAATCCTATTTCTAACACTTCCTAGCTGTGTGACCTTGGACAAGTTATATAACTTTAGCTTCTTTTTACATAAAATAGGAGTAGAAATTGTGTTTATTTTAGAGTTATTTTAATAATTAAATATGACTATATTTATTCCTTAATACTAGACAAAATGTCAGCATTATTTGCCCTATTTTTTATTTTATACAGATATAAATTATAGATAAGGAAACTGAGATGCTGAGACTTATAAAGTTAATAAGGGGTGGAATCAGAATGTTATTTCTGTATTTTTACTTCATCTCATTCTCATTCTTTATATATCATCACAAATTGATACACTATAATTCAGCTTCTCCAGCAACCTATGGTTCATCAATAATCACTTTTAGTGACTCACACTAGAGGACAGATTTGACTGTACTTCTTGGGAACTATTAACACATTCAAAAAGGTATTGTAAATATAGTAGAAACTAGCCATAGCATTATAGCTTGGGTCCAAAACAATCAATCACATAAAATATAGGGTTGCACTATTGTGAAGTTTCTGAGGTGACCAGAGTTAGCCAGTTGCTATGAATGACTGACTCGTGCCTGGGTTTTTATTCTGTGGGGCACATTATTGGAAGGTTTCACTGTAGAGTTAATTGTTTGGCTAAAACGTAAAAGATAATGTTGATGTGGTGTAACTCTAAGGGGTAATGATAATAGTAACTATGCCAGGGACAGTGCTGCCTTTAACTCTGATAAAATCTGGCTTACCATGTGTCCTCATTCCTGGGACACACATAGGAAGACTCTGTTTCCCAGCTTCCCTTGCATATGGCTATGTGACATCTGGCTGATGGGATATGAGTGGGAGAGATTCAGAAAAAAATTCCAGGAAGTCTTAGAAAAACTCCATGAAATTCTTCAGACCTTTATCCTTTTTGTGTTAACCTTGGAAGGCACAATAAAGATGGCTTAGTGATAGGATGGGAGCAGCTAAGGTCCCCACTTCACTACTCAGGGAATTGCTGAGGTAATTAAAGGAGGTATTAAGTTTGTAAAATAGTGCCCAGAGTGTTTTCTTTTCTGTCTTCAATTAATTTGGAAGTTTACGTTTGTTAGGCAGGAATTAGATAAAATATTCATTCCCTTGTCATCACGATGCCACATTTCAGAAAACTGCTGCCAATTTAATGGCAATGATTCCTTGTGGCCGTGTGAGTCACTCAGAGAGACTTTTTCTAGATGAGGATAACCAAGGAAACACGAAGTATACATTATGGGTTTTGGTTTCAAGAGCTATTTTTTGTTTGCTTAGTAATGAGTAAAATGACTCTTTATATTGGTATGTGTGTTAGTGGGGAAGTGTTACATAGAGTATAGATTATGCTTTTGTATTTAAAAAGTTCATATATATGACAGTTATATGTAAATATGTGATGTATAATATATGAGTGTATATACACACATACATCTACATACAAATTCATGTATAAATATAGTAACTAATGTAAGCTTGAAAATACCTTACATTGTGATGTGAAGAAAGAATTCAGAAAGCCTTCAGAAGCAGATTTTTTTTTTTTTTTACTATCTACAAGCATAAAAGCATAGCTTAGCACACTGATGAAAAGTCTTAAGAGGTATTTATGGTATCAGATGCTGTTTCAGAGAATAATTTTACTAATTTCACAACAAATAGTTCTTTGAGCATTTACTAATTACTAACAGCTTGATGCACGATTAGAGCAAGGTTTACAAAATATAAACACTCAAATACATGGGTTATCTTTTTTTATCACACTAAATTTCAATTCCCATTCAATTTTGTTAAAAAATAACAAACATATATTGAATGCCTTCAGTGTGCCCGAGCATCTGCCATTAGGGAAATTCAAAAATGAATTATATAGTACTCCTGCCCAAAAGGAATTTATAAGCTGGGGGTAACACTAAGTACCATTGCTGTTCAATCTGCTTCTGTTTTCTCTCTTGCGTTTTGCGGAAAAATGTTAGCTTCCACAATGTTTCCTTGTGTGATGCCTTGTATCATGTGTCCTAGCAATTTACTGTCAATGACCTCTCCCAAACAGGCCTCCAAGTCTCCAAAAAATGGGAATCCAACTGTGTTTGACTGGCAACACCTCAGAAGGAAGGTGTTAATTCACTTTCTTAAGATTGCTAATTAAATATGGAATATTCTGCTTCATCCTCTTATTGCAAAGAACCAGTTCACTGCCTGTTTTAAGAAAGGTCTTAAGCAGTTTTCATGTAGTCATTGTTGCTGCGTCTTTTAGCTTCCAGATCTGAAAAGCGAAGTTTGAAGGAGGCATGAGTGTACGTGATTTCTCTGTGTTTCGGGTTAGGCTTTGAGTCAGGGGGACCTGGTGGATTTGGGCTCATATTTTTCTTGCTGTGGCAGAGTGCAGAAGACCGATACTTCCTTTCACTTCTGTTCGTGAGTCACAAGCATGCTGCAGGATTAAAGTATATAATATATTAAAAACAATAAACAATAGCTATTAGCATTCTTAATATCATTTATTATTTATATATTACAGAAACATATCCCAATGTTTTCCCAATGTTTTCTGAACATAGTTCAGATGTTTCACATCTTCTCCCAGTGTTTTCTGAACTATGTAAAATTATATACCAGATATGAAAACCATATTGATGGATTCAAAGTATAGTTTGCTCCATAGGTAAAAAGGAAAAACCTCTTAAATTATAAATGTGCTATTTTGTAGGATATTCTAACTAATGGCTCACTTGAAATCTTTGAAGTCTTTTTTCTCATAAAATTTACTTTTAATTAATGTTTTAAAAAGTACTTATATAACACATTAGTTGTCTTTTGGTTCACACTTCTGCCATTTAATGATCCTTTAAAAATAATTTGTTGGTTTTTTTCCCTTTAAGGTTTTTAAAACAGAAACATTTATAAACAGAGCTATACAGGATGCATTTACAGTGAGGCACAACATCTCAAAGTGTGGTCTGCAGACATGTGGGTGTCCCTGTGACCTTCTCAGGAGGTTCATAATATCAAGACTATTTCCATAATAGTACTAAGAAAATATTTCCCTTTTAAGCTGTGTTGACATTTGTACTGATGGTGCAAAATCAATGGTTGGTAAAATTGTTGAACTTTTGCATTAGGGCAAAGGCACTTGAATTAGGGCAAAGGCACTAATTTATATGAGTGTCATTGCATTTTTCAGCACCACTTTTTTAAAACCCAATTTTATTTAAGAATATCATTGATAAAGTTGTAGAAATTATCAATTTTATTAAATCTTTAAATAGAAGACACATGTTTATTATTCTGTATGATGAAATGGATATTCACATGAAGCAATTCTGCTGCATATTGAAATATGATGGTTGACTCAGTAACAAAAGCACTTGTATGATTGAGTTATGAGCTGAACTAGCCACTTTTTCAAGGGGAGTCATTTTTACTTGAAAGAATAATTGACAAACAAAATTATGGTTATTTGGACTTGGTTATATAGTAGAGGTTCTCTTGAAAATAAGGGAAGTGAACCTGTTATTTCAAGGGAAACAATGACAATATTTGCTGCCAGTGATAAAATTCAAGCTACCAAGTAAAAATTAGAATTTTGGGAAACTTGTATTCACTACTCTAAGTTTGACAGCTTCCCAATATTAAAAGACTTTTCTGTTGAGATCAGTGGTGATACTAGCAAATGTAATTTTGTGATGTTCCGTTAAAAAAAAAACGGTGAACATTTGCAAGATCTGGATAACTCAATGAATCAATTTTTTTCTAAATGTCTAATGCATAACATAAAACCATGCATGGGTAAAAGATCTATCAAAGTGTAAAATAGACCAGTGGATTTTAATGTAACACAAAAAAATTCATTGACATGTTTTCAGATTCCACAATGCAAATATTATTTAAGAAACTCTACTTGTCAAGATTTGGTGCAGTACCAATTATCTGTAAAAACTATTAAAATATTCCTCAATTTTCCAACTACATATATTTGTGAGGCTGTATTGTCTTTGTATACTTCAATGAAAACAACATATCGAAACAGATTGAATGCAGAAGCAGATTTGAGAATTCAGTTGTCTTCTATTAAGTCTAACAATAAAAAAATGAAAATGTTAAAGGCAACTTTAGTATTTTGTTTTCATTTGAAAAACATAGTTATTGCTTATAAAATTGTGTAATTTATTTTGACTTTTTTATAATACGTTAATAAACACATTATTTTACAGTTCTAAGCTTTAATTTCTAACATAGCAAATATCGAAAGATATAACCTACAAAAACCACAGCTTTCTGGAGGCCTCAATAATTTTTAAAAGTTTTGTAAAAGTATCCTGAGACCACAGACTTTGAGAACTGGTCTAGAAAACCTGGAAAAAAATGCAGAATTGGGTTGAAGGCTATATACAAAACAACTCTACCATCTGTTGACTGTTTCCCAGGCTGAGTTAATATGTCTCAGTGTCTTTACCAATAAAATGGGTATATTAAATATTCATAGGGCTGTTTTGCCACTTAAATGGCTTATTGTCATATAAGAAGTGTTAACAGCTGTTATTATGAACCAAGGCCAGGAATAACAAAACATAGACCCAGATTACAGTGAAGTTTATTACTATTATTGTCTGTTCAGATCGTTTAAACCATAATGATGGTTGCCTCCTGCCCTGGACATACTAATAGTACCTACTCTACATTTTCCATATCTTTTCACTGCTCCTTTTATGTCCAAATTCAATTCAGTCTCTGGATAGAGCTTCCTCCTAGAGACTTTACCTCAATAGCCGACAGTGAATCTCTTCTCTCCTTTAGATGATTTCCATGTAATAATCTTGCATTTCCACCCATTAATCAAGCAGTAAGCAGTGTGCTAGCCCCTATGGGCAAGTATCATGTGTCACACATTGTTTGTATTCCAATACTTTTTATGGCAGTGTAGGCACTTCATCAAATCTGTGAAATTAGCTGAAGTCACTGATAATAATGAATTATTTCAGTAGCGCTATGACTGGTTAAAAACAATCTTGATCAAAACTTGAGAGATAAAAGAGCAGCTTTGCACTCTTCCCTCATCCCCTCCCTACCATCTACCCATTCAACAACCTGCCAATCCATGTAACATGTATTCAGCATTAATATGGAAAACTTCATGTATTTAATTCTAAGATGTCAGTGATAATATAATGCACCATCAATTTAACCACAGCTTAGAAGAGAGGAAGAGGGAAAAACATTGAATAGATAATAAACATGATTCTTATAAAATGGAGCAACAGTAGTATACATTTATCTGCATGATTGCAAGCAATACTCTTCTTTAGTATGACCATCAACATTTTAGACTAAACCTTCTTTTTAAGCCTAGAAGGTCTTATGCATGAATCTCTTTTAGCCACCAATTAGTGTGCAAAATATCACGGTGACAACTTTCTGTTTCCGATAATCTTTGCTTGTCATCAAGTCCGCTTTGTCAAATTTTAGGCTGATATAATAATTTTGAGACAAATAAAGAAAACCTGGATTTTTTCACATTTGGATGAACTTAGCATTTTGAAATTTTCTGTAACTGGATTACGTATTACGGTAAGTGAAGTAGCTCTGTTTGCAAGTTAGCCAAAGGCTTTTGACAGATAGATGTTATGTTCCTGAGTGGTAGTCCTTCATGATGAATAAATTGGTCATACTAACCTCTTCTAGGGCTGAAAATACCATTATCTATTCCCAGAAATGTGACAGTTTCTACTGACTGTAATTGCAATGCCTGCTGCATGACAGACAATCTTTGGCAGACACAATAACTGTTCATTTCAATGGACTTTTTAGCACTGTATAATCTTTCTGAAGACATTTTAAATGACAATTGGGGATCAAAATTTAAGTCAAACTTTAATTTTATATCATGTTAACAAAGTAATCCAAATCAGGTAACAGTAGTATGAACATAGGTATGAACACAGATATGAGCACATGTATGTCCACAGGCAAAGAGAAGTTATGTTGCCACACATTCTTCTGCTTAATGGCTGCATTTTTCTTTTTTACAAAAATTATAGAACATATTCCAATATCAAATACCTTAAAATGTAAAAAATATGTGTTTTTAAATCAAGGAACTATATGATATATATATATATATATATGAGAATACATATATGTATTCTGTACGTGTCTATATATACACATTTACATAAACACATACACATAACATATATGTATACTATATATATGTATATCCACACATACACACAGCAAATATGTAGCCTACATTGTCTGTATAGCTGATATTAGATGTGGCATAAACAGTGATCAGATGAGTGCGTTTGGGGTTGTGTATCATTAATGTCATTGTAGATCAAGAGTATGAAATCATTCCCTAAAAACAGCACAATCATAATAAGAGCATTCTAAGTGAGTGGGGGGTAATAAATTGGTTTCTAAAAATATATATCTGTTGCTTTCCTGACAAAACACCTGACATAATGTTTTGGGGATAAACAGTCCTTAAGCACAAGACCTGCAGTTAGAGAAAAACAAAGAGGGTTAAAGTATCTTGAAAGACAAATTATGACAAGTTTTCAGTTCTGAAGTCAGGCCACACAGAGGTGAGAAGTGCAGGAAATGTAAAGAAAAGTGAGATTTAGATAGAAAAAAATGAAGCAAGGTGTGGGGCAGATGTGCACAAGGGACTTCGTGAGCCTGAACACCTAGTATGCAATTTTAAGTTGTGTGCTGTCGTGCATTATAACCGTCATGCTTCCCTGTTTTTGGCCCCTCACCACTTGTGAGCACTGCTTTGAGATAATTAAGGAAAAGTCATTGTGTTTCTTGTTTGAGTGACAGAAAAAAACACCGAGTGGAGAGATACGAATACCATCTTGAAGGGAGAATTGATAAAGTCAGGGATTTAAACAGAAGCATAAATATGAAATAAGAGGTGACTAAAAAAACATGAGTTTCCTGAAAATCATCGAGTCAGTGGACTGGGGAAGTTTGCATTTCCCACTGAGCTACAGATGGAGCCTCAAGGAAGTTTAATTTTATTTTACCAGATGTATAACATACACACAGTCAAGTGAACACTTTTAAAATATACAGTTTGATGAATTTTTACACACACACTCATACAACCATCCCCAAGGTGAATATATAAAATATTTTCAGCAACTAGAAGGTTTTCTTTTTCCATTTCCCATTCAGTAACCCATAAGAGCTATTCACTATTTTCTGTCAGTAAAGGTAAGGTCCTCAAGATATTTTATATATTTTATAAGTAATTCAAATATAATGGAACAAGCTGACCCTAGAAAGATAGATGATTTGAGGACATCTTTGTTATTGCCATATGTGGTACAATATGTTTAACTTTATGTATATGAAGTATTTACTCTTGGTTCATCATTTTCTCAAGCCCTTTAGCTGACAAGAGATAGATAGGCAAGTAGATAGACAGATAGATAGATAGATAGATAGATAGATAGATAGATAGATAGATGAATAGATAGAGCTATAGTTCAGCAAACTGAGGCACGTATATACTATATGAGAGGTCCAACATTACTTGATTGTAAATGATGAGGCCAGGATTCAAATACAGACAATCTGATTTGAGCAAGAGAGCTTAACCAATACTGTCTCCCATAAATTTTCTGGTCCAATTCTTAGAGTTTTCAGATTTTAATTACAGGCAGCATGGTCTGCTAAGACTATTGAACTAGTCTTAGTAGTAGTCTACAGAGCAGGATTTAGCCTTGGCCCTGATATTCACTGAGCAGCACCCCAGACCAGTGATAAGCTTTACATATATATCTTTTGCTAGAGAAGTCAGGATTTTGTTTTGGGTCTCTCTGACAGAAGGAGCTCATGAGCTTTCTACAGAGGAAGTGAGGCTATAGTATGAGGTGAGAGAATTTTCATACAGGATAGGATTTTCTCTCACTACGATCTCTCTAAAACATTCCACAATTGGTTCACTTACTTGGAGTTTTGCTATACAAGACCTTCAGAAAAATAAAATTAAAAAATTCATCTGATTTAAAAAGTATTCATGACTTCATCCTGGCTTTAGAGTTCAGAACATTTAAAAAGGGAGGATAACAAGCATTGCTTACCTTAATGTCATTTTTTACACACTTGAAGACTAAATGATATAATAATGGGGCAGAGTATAGACTTTTGTGTCTGAAAGTGATATTATTATGTAAAGTCATGTTCAACGAATTGCATAGTTTCCACCCAAGGCTGTGTTGCCTTCCACACTGGGCTCACATCCTCTGGGTCATCTCAGTTTGACAATCTGAGTAAACATTGCCACCGTTCAGTCTAACCTTGTGTGTCTTTCATCCCAAGCTAACCTTTTCAGGGCTATGAATCTCCTTGCTGCTTCTAAAGACAGCCCATAAATTCTTATTTTAACCCATCTCTTATTACTTCATCGAAATAAACACTTTTACAGGATATAAACTTGGGAAGTGCCAAAGCTAACAATTTCTTACAAAATTTTCCTCCACCATGGTTGTTTGGCTTAGCCCCTGTTCTCGCTAATACCCAAAATCTAATATGATAGACTTTGAGCCTTCTTTAGTTCAGGAGGATTCTGTCCTCCAGGAAGGTGGTTCTCCCTGTTTCAAGCTTAAAATAAAATAGCCAAAGAGAAATGGATGGGAACATGAACCTAGTGATCAATTTCCTCCAAATGAGAGTTTCTACATCTGAAAATTTCCAGGCCTTGTTTTCACATAACAGAACTTGATGTGAGTAATCATCAGAATGTGGATAGTCAGAGCAGTGAACCGGGAATCAGGAGGCCAGTGATAGGGCCCACGCTCTGCCCTCTAAAAATTGTCACTGACTTACTGTACATATTGTGCTGGGTTCCACAGGGTATCTGTCCTATATTTAGAGAGGAAAAGTGAGGTACAGAAAGAGTACTCAAAGTACCTGTTCAAGGTCATGCTGCTGGTCATATTCTTACTTTGTTTCAAACACCTGTCTGTTTAACACTAAAAGGCTGTGTTGCTTTCCCACACCCTTCCATACAGCCTTTGGTACACTACACAGTTTCCCTAATTCAGTAAAATATTTAGGAGTACCTACTACGCAACAGGTACTATGCTAAATGCTAGGTATAAAATAATGATCAAAATAGATTTCAAGCCAAGGGAGAAGATAGAGATTAGCCAATTAATCACCCACACAATTCACTCACCAGTAGCAAGAGGAGGTCCATTCAGCTATGGAAACATGTAATAGAGAAAAATTAATCAGACTGGTCAGGGAAGACTTTCTTGAAGAAATAAAAACTAGACTGATAGCTGCAGGATCAAAAGGCAAGGGGAAAGATTGACATAAAAGCATTCCAGGGAAACAGAACAGCATGTGCAAAGGCACTGTGGCAGGAGAGATTACTCATGTTAGAAGACTCCAAAGGCACAGTGTGAGGCAATAGAGATCAAGGATGAACAGGGGTTCAAAATAAGGTTTAAGAGGTTGATAGGGTCAGTTCAGACAGGACTTCATAGGTCCCTGTAAGAATTTCAGCCTCTACCCAAAGTGCTATAGGAAATCATCTAAATGTTTAATTACATTTAATGTAATAAACTATGTGTTTCAAAAATTTACATAGCCAAGAAAATCTTGAAATAAAACAAGACTGAAGGACTCATACTACTAGCTGTGAGGGCCTGCTATAAAGCTAGAGTAATTAAAAGAGTACAACATTATTGCACGGATAAACAAACAGATCAATAGAAGGATTAGAGAGCCTGGAATCAAATCTACACATTTAAAATCACTAGGTTTATGACATAAGTAGCATTTCAGTGAAGTGGAATAAGCACAGTGTTTTCTGTAAGTGGTATTGTGTATTTTGTATACATATGGAAAACCAAATTTCAACCCTCTACCTCTAACCACATAAAAATCAACTCTAAATGGATAATAGATCTAAATATGAATAATAAACCAATAACCACTCACAAAAAAGCAGCTAGAAAAAAAATGGGAAAAAAATCTCCATAACTTTGGAATAGTCAAAACATTTTTGAACAGAACATTAAAAAAAAAAAAAAAACTAACCGTAAGGAAAACACTGACAAATTGAATTCTATTTGGATTAAGAACTTTAGCTCTTAAGAGACTAGAAAGGCATGCCACAGAGTATAAGGAACATTTGCAATATGTAGATCTGAAAAAAGAACTTGTATCTAAAACATATAAACTATTCTTATAAATCATTCAGAAAAATACCAACAAACTTAAAGAAAAGGACAGGAATAGTCACTTTACAAAAGATATCTTTATTAGTTCATTAGAGAAATGCAAAGAACAGCAATGCAATACCATTTGTAATGATTAAATGGCTACAATGAATAAGGCAAATAGTATCAAGTGTTGACAAAGATAGAGAATGACAGACAAAAATATAGAACCACTGTTATACAGTGCTGGTGGGAGTGTAATTTTCTACAACTTCTTTACAAACTGTGTAAAATTGTCACAATCATTTGGTAATTTGCATTAAATGTGCCAATTCTTTATCCCTTCTTGTGTCCACAGCCTTTACCGTGTGACTCAGCAGTTCTGACCAACTCCATGGTCACAGTGCACTTCCTTGCTCCTTCAGTTTGGACTCTTTCATGTGACATAACCAATGAGGTGTTAGCAGACATGATTTCATCAAAGACTTAAAAAAAAAAAACACCAAACACTTCTGTGGTTAGGTTTGTATTCTTATATGCCTCTGCCATTGCCATGATGAGAAAATGTTCCATGTAGCTTGAAGGATGAGAGACACAAGCAATACGTCACCTATGTCAACCTATGGATGCATGGCTTGAGTCAGAATGACCCAGATGAGCCAAAGATGGAGCTGATATGCTCCCCCGCATCAGCCCTGAGATGCCATTTTCTTTATTTTTCACACAGTAGGTCAAGTATCCCATTCACCTCATTCTGCTTATGGCTTCACAGTCTCTCTACCTACCCTAGGCTTCAAGAAAGCATTCCCACAAGGCCAGAAGTATTGTATTACTGGGAAATATGTAACAAATCCTCTTCTGAGTATTGGGGTCATCCTCAAAAATCATCCCTGGTTCCCAAGTTCACACAGAATTGAGTCCAAGCTATGGTAAAGGAAAGTTCACAGGTGTGGGGTCAAATAGTTACATGGAAAAAATTCTGGAGTATCACTTATCAGCTGACCTTGAGCAGATCTTATCGCTGTTCCTAATTTCAGTTTCCCAACACTTAAAGTGGACACAATATCATCTAAGTTGGAGGATGTTAGTGATTCAGGTGGTCCAGACAATCCTTGCCTTTCCTCAAATAATGATTAAAATGCCTTCTACTTTTACAACTATAACCTAATTACTTCCTTACAATAACCGGACCCTGAGATACAGACCCTATAATTTTCATTTTATAAAATAAATAAAGAATAAAATATTTACACTTTATTTGTAAGGCACTTGGGAATTGCAGCATGGTTGGAAGTCAGGAACCAGTTGGAAGGTAATTGTATTAGTCCAGGTAAGAGAAAATTGTGATGTAAACTAGAAAAGCAGGGGGAGGTGAAAAGATTCAGAAGATATTTGGAATATAAAACTGGCTGAATTTAATGATTGATTAGAAATGAGAGTGGTAGGGAGTGCATGGGAAGAGACAGTGGCTTGAATGCCTTCATATTTGGAGGTACCTATCCCTGAAACTGGGCACCCAAGAGGAGCAGCAGATTTACAGGGTGATAAGTTCATTATGGACAGGCTGAGTGGGAAGCTATGGCATGTCCAGGTGGAAATGTTTGAAAGGCAATTGGATCAGATCTCAATCTTAAGAGAGACATCTGGGCTAGAATTATAGAGTTGGACGTTATCCTTATTTAGATTATTAAAGCTACTTCAAAAATATATTATGCCAAAAATTAAAGAATATATATATATATATATATATCCTGAACTTTAGTTGTATGCATTTCAGTAAAGCATTTAACCCTTCTGAACACTAATTACTTCGCCTTTTAAATGAGAAAAATAACATGACTTAACCTGCCAAAAGAGTTTTGGTAAGATTCCAATTACATAATGAGTGTGAAAGTAATATGTAAACATTAAAGTGTTACTTAAATAAAGTAACATTAGTTTCACTGTCATTAGCAGTTGATTGGAGATAACCTTCTAAGTGCTTGCTCAAGTCTCAGTGTCCCACTGAGAATTGCTGGGAACTTTATGAAAATAATATTACTTTGGGTTACTCTAGCAGTTTTTACAGCCAAACCAGGACAAAGTAGACAAAAGATTTTAAAAATTAAATGAGTAAGTTGTATTATTATTTAAATGAAAACAAACATTGCAGGCATAGTCAGGCATCTTTTATTTTTAAAATGACTATGGTTTTATATTTACATAATAAGATAACTGGAATTTGCTTTCTCTCAATCAGTAACAAGATTGGTAACTGAATAGAAGATATTCGTATTCTTGGACACCTTCATGTAAAATGTACTCACAGGTAACTAAAGCAGTTGATTTGTTGTTAGGATTGTTAGCCAAGCCTATTAACTAAGATACCAGCCCAAACTGAAGCTTTTCACTGCCGAATGGTTCGTCTAAAACCCTTCTTTATGGCACTAATTAGAGAGCAGGATCAGTTGTATATGAAGGATACTCATTTTGCAATAAATACATATTTTCAACATGAAAGAGTATCATTCTGGGTTCTCTATGACTGAGGACATATATTTCAGTCATTTAGAATTATTATATCAGGTCAATATGACAACTTTAAAAGAAAGGAGTAACTAAACATAACACCCGTCTTAGTCTGTGAATCTACTTTTTCAGAATATCATTCCTATAGATCCCAGACCTAACTGGAACCTTAAGGTGCAGATTCTGTATTCATAACCTGGCTCTTTTTGAGCAGCTTGAAGCATAGTCCTTTCATTTATCTAAGATAGTCAAAGAGCTTGGAAAGTCAATCTCTTCCCTATCCTCTGAATTTAATTGAATTATACTTGTATGCACCAATTACAGTCCCTTTACCACTAAGAAACAAAAACAAGACCAAAAATTATTATGATAAAAATCTCAACTAACAGAGATGCTTGGTAGGCAGAAATAGAAAAGTACAAACGTTGCTTGGAGACCAATGAATGGAGCTCTGTGATTGTGCAGAAGCTCTAATTGCTAGCTGCATAATCTTGACTGAACTTATTTATTCTTCGTGAGCTCTAATTTCCTAATTTATAAAAAGTCCATCGTCATCACCGTTATGATTCTCTCATCTTCTTCATCATCATCTCTGTCATTGTCATCATCATCATTTGTACATCACAAGATTTCTTACAAATTCAGTGAAAGAACATGTGTACAGTATAAATTTGATGCCTAAAATGCAGAAGGCTGGCTGGCACCCTTTTCTTTATTTTGAAGGCCAGAACGAGAGATTTGATTTGTAACAAGCTACTAGTTCTTTGGGCAAGCTTTGAAAAGAGACTTTTTAGTTGTTCAGCAAGAGAGAAAGAGAAGTGTGCAGAAATAGAGGGAGATTACAAAACCCATCTATCTCCAAATTTATCTTTAGACAGTCCCACGTGAAGATCAGTGTATCACAGGAGAAGTTAATCAGGCCAGCCCCATTAAGACCATTGCAGAAAGTAGCAAAAATTTGGCAGGAACCCTGGACAATGTGCTGGGAATCTTGAGTCATTCTTCAAGATGTGGAGAGGTATATGAGTATTTTTGTGGTTACTGTTGTTTGATTTCTCTCTCTCTCTTTTTAAAGGAAGTGAACAAACGGGTTAACAAAAAGAAACAGCACATAAAACATATTTTTGTTATCTCATGTAAGACCTAGTGATCAGATTGAAAGCTGCTCCTGGCTTCAGGCACCTTTGATAGCAAGCTAGCAAACTGTCTTTCCAGATCTATCAGTAAGCGTCACTAGTGCTGGTTTCATCTATAGCAGGGACAGATCTGAGTTCCGCCTGCCGTGGATTGAAATCACCTTTATTTTCTGAGCTGTCCATCTGGTGAGTGTGTTGTGTATTTGTGTGTGTGTTTTCCTTTCCATCTCCCCCAGTCCATTTCCAATACTGAAGGTGAAGTAGGAACTGATAATGGAATGACCTTGAGGCCAAAAAAATGTGGAGTGAATAACGTCCAATAAAATGGACTATGACAGGTATTTCATAAAAGAGGTTTGCAAACAGATGACTTTTTACAAAGAAAATAAACTAACATTGCTTTGTTGTTCAGGTGCCAAAGTGATTTGCTTTTCTCTGCCCTAGCAGCTTCTGATTGACTTTTTCTCCTGTGAAAAATGAGGAAAAGGAGAGAAAAAGATTGCTCTGTATGAGTCACTCAATAAGAGGGCAAACTATTAATTGTTTTTTTGTCTCATTTTGCTACTTCTATTAATGCTAATGAAAAGAATTTCATTTTGCTTATGTTTCACGAATAGTAGCCATCATAATAAGAGTTAATATTTATTGAAAACCTATTATGTGCCAGCCACATTACTATTTTGTGCACATTATGTAATTCACACACTAACTCTGGGAGGCAACTAAGGTAAAGGGATTTTAAGGAATTGGACGAACATTTAGTGGAATAAAGTTGAGGATGAAACTAAAGTCTCTCTGAAACCAAACAATTGTGCTTTAAAATGTTACTTTTATTTTGTTTTATTTTTTAATTCTCACTGTTGCCTGATAGAGGCACTGTGCCAGGTACTAATAAAGAATGCAAAACTGAACAAGAGAGACATTCTAATCCTAAAAAAATAAACTCTCAGGGAAATTATAACAAATGTACAGGCATCAGAATGCTACAAGCTGGAGTGAGGCACAGTGGGAACCATCACAAACTGGAGGACATTAGACATATAAAGAGAGTTATCAATGCGCAGAGTAAACCAACCAACTGAGTCATAGGGGAATGTAAACCCAAAGTATCTCTAGTTTCTAACTTTTTTCAAGAGAAGCTAAAATCTAGGTTTTATGTAATCTTTTTCAAGTTGAAAAGTAATTATAAAGCTCAATGAATAGATAGATGTAGATACGAATATAGATTTATCAAAAGACCATATAGGTCAAACTAAATATATCTGAAAACAGATTAAGCATTCGGTCCTCTAGTAAACACATGTAGAATAGAGAAAAGATTACAACATTGAAATTAGTTGCCCTGGATTTTATTCTCACTCCATTGCTTATTAACTTTAGGAAACTGGGAAAAAGATGAGTGTCTCTGGGTACCAGTTTCCTCATCTGTAGACTGTAGAGACACTATCACAGATCCTATTAAATTAATGTAGATGATTAAATGAGATTAGATGTGTAAAGCTGCAAATACAAATTTAGTGCACAGTTAACTTCAATTTGCTTTCTCTTTCCCTGTCCAGCACAGAGGAGGATAGCTCCATAAAAGCAAAGTATTATTTGATTGGGAGTATCAAGAATTGCTTACAGAGAAAGTAGCATTTGAGATGGACCTCAAAGGAGCACTATTTTTTACGTAGGTGAAAATAGGGGAAATTAACCCTTATGGAGATAACAACATGAGCAAAATCCAAATGCAAGGATTATTTAATGAGTATTCATCTCTGATTTGAACAATGTATACTTTGGTATAAGCTCTTGGCTGGAGGTTAGACTTGGAGCATATGCTGTGACCATATTATAGAAGACCTTAAATGCCAGGTTATGGAGAATAATCATGATTAAAAATACAATGAAGAACCACTGATTTCTTTTTTACATTATGGAGTGAAAGTATCAAATTGACCTTAGGAAGATTAATCTTGCAGCACCATATATAGTAGCTGTTAGTGAAAACCAGCAGTGGGAAGAGGGAGCAGGAGGTGCCTCAAGTAGTTCAGGATATGGTCAGTGATCTACAGTAATGGAAATGGGGAAGGAAACCTAGATAAGAGCAATTATGAGAGGTCAGCAGGAGAGATCCCAACATAGGCAACTCTGTTGGTTGTTGGAGTTACTGATTAGGTAGAGGGTCAAGAAACGGAAGAAACAAATCTGACTTCAGACCTGGAAGGACTTAGTAGTTAGGGAACTCTGAAATCCAGGAAGAATCAAGTTCTCATTCTTCCATTTGCTGCCCATGTGACTTTGGGAAAATTACTCCACACTTTGAGTGCTAGCTCCTCCCTGTGTCAGATGAGAATAAAAATATGTAGCTTCAGTGTTGTTTGACAATTCAATGATATGGCATGTTTAACTAAGATAGTCCTATTATAATGTAGTCTCTCAAAAAATGTTAATTCCCAATTTCCTCCTTCACATCCAACAGACTGCTCCTTGGAGCAGTATATCATTTTCTTTCCCTACCTCATTTGCTTCCGTGGGAAATGCTAGACCCCTACATCATTCAGCTGTGATCCACTTGCTCTTTGCCTTATCAACAGAGGGCAGCAGGGAACCGAGGCTGGGTTTGAACTAACTTCATCTCAACAAGGAATGACTTGCTTTTTGGAATGACTAAGTTCAATGTTTCTTTCAAAATACCCAGAACTGTGTATATACTTAATAAATTGATAAAAATCTTGTTTAGCTGGGGCTTTGGAGAATGCCATAGAAAAGTACACACAGAAGCTCAAGAACCCAGGAAACTCAAGGGAAAATTAGACACCAGAAAATTTCTGTAACTTGTATACCACTCAGGCAGAAAATGAGCCTAATTTAAAAGCTTGTTCTGCAAGGTCTTGCACTCTGGGCATAAGAATCCTGACTCTAAACTGCCCTTTGGGTATAACTGGTTCATGTACTTTTTTGTGAAATCTGGAAGGAATTATTTTATGTTAATGAGGTGGGAGGTGGAGGTGGGACTAGAACCTGGAGGGGGGGCTTGGACACCAGACCAAATTGAGGACTAGCTAAAACAGGGATGGAGCAGAAGCAGCTTTCCATAAGACACACCCACCATTTTGCCATGTCAGTTTACCATTGCCACAGCAACACCTGGGAGTTGGCAGGCAACACCTGCCCCTTTCCATGACAACAACCAAATGGCCCAAAAGTTACTACCCCTTTCCTAGAAATTTCTTTGTAAACTACCACCTTAATCTACATGTAATTAAAAGTGATATAAATATGACTGCAAAACTTCCCTGAGATGCTACCTTCTGCCTGTGAGAGGTAGCCCTACTCTACAGGAGCAGTCACAAAGTTGTAACACTGCCTCTTCAATAAAGCTGTCTCTCCTTCCTCTGCCTTGCTCTTGAATTCCTTCCTGAGCAAAGCCAAGAACCATCACGGGCTAAGCCCCACCTTGGGGTTCACCTGTCTGGCATCATTAGGACTATGTAAAAAGCCTCCAAAGGCCTGATAATAATGTTACTGAATAACTAGATGCATTTTACAGCAAATTGAGCAGGTATACATATACATACATAAAAAGAAAAATCTTAAAAATGACTACCACCAAATACTATGATTTGTATCCTCACTCCACTATCCCCTCATAAGGGAACTGGAGCATTCCATAGCCCAGATAATCTAAGGGAAACATTCCTGTCTTGTTCCAGCACGGTTTCTTAAAAGTCTTTGATCATTGACTATATTCTATATTACCTCTCGTTGGACTTTCTTTACTAAAGTTGACAAACTGATTGAAAAAAAAGATCTGAATTTCTCTATCTACAGTTGCTTGAGCTTTGGGCTTGAAATACAAAGTCCTTAGTGATTGTATTTCTATAGTGTTAGCTGTTTCTGTGGCTTACTTGTTCCTACTTCTTGTGCAACCCTTGGCCTCAAGGAGGATCCTTCTTGTATCCCACAAACATGCCTAATGCCTCTTCCTAGAACAGACCTGTCTCTTCTCAGTAGTTTGGTTGATGGGAGAGATGTTGGCATGAAAAAAATATGAGTTCTATGCCAAGTGCTACCTACAAAACCTGTTCCATTGTAAATAAGTGACTGGTTCTCAGACTAGGTTGCTAGATTAGTCAATCAGACATTCTACCCAAATACCCACTCAGGGATCTATTTCATGCCCACTTAGGCATGGGTTTTACTATGATTTTATATAGCCTTCAGATCCCCTACTGGCTTAAAAGAAACAGGCAAACAAAAAGTTACCTTGCAAAGCATTTGTAATTGCTGAGTGTCTGCCATGGGTCTGGCATATGGCTGCTGTCTCTCATCCATTCTCCTGCTTGCCAGTGAGGCCAGGCATGAAAAAAGCTGTCCTAGAAAAAGTTTTCATCTGACCAGACTTCGCTCTTGGAGGGCTGCACTTCACATCTGTTCCTTTGGCCCGAGTCATTGGCACTGACCAAAGGATGGAAAATCTACTTATCCACCTCAGGAGCCAAGAGGACAGGGAGAAAGCAGCTTTCCAAACAGAGCATAGGGCCACCTGGCAGGAGGCTTTGCATCTCCACTTCAGGATACAAGTTATTCCTGGCAGGTGAATATACTCAGGGCACTGCTAAAGCTAATACATTTTTTTTTTCTTTTAAAATACTCTTGAACTGTTGAACAGGGACGTAGAGGAATCTACTTGGATAAAATGCCTCAGACAAACTTATGATTTGTTATTCATAATAAAAATAAAAGCTAAAATTATTTGGTGCTTAGCATTCAGCAACTGTGCTAAGCACTTAAATTATGTTATTCTGTTTAACACTCACAACGAGGGAGCTACACTCATCATACCCATTATTTAGATGAGAAAATAGATGTAAGGGGTTAAATGACTTGCCCTCGTGTTTACTCTTAGACAATGTATATATTTTTAAATCTTTCCAACATTCTAGTGGATGTTTAAAGAGCTATGGAGTTGTGCAGGAACCTGTGCAATAGTCAGGTAAGATGCTAATGTGCCCATTTTACTGGTGAGTGAATGGAGGTTAAGAAAATGTGAGTGATTGTGCCACATTCCACTGCTAGGAAATCTTGGAACGGTACGTGCACCAAGTCTTCTTATTTCAAGTGCATTTTTTTCTGCCAGTAAAGGTGATGGAAGCTTCAAAGCTTTTCTATGATAAAAGGCAAAGGAGAATGAAAATGAGTTAATTGAGGTAAGACTTACCTCTCTGAACCTGGGATTCTTCATCTGAATAAACAAGTGACTAAAACAGGGACAAAAATACATACGAAGATCTCATGAGGATTGGAAAAAAATTTGTCAAAGTTTCTATCACCATTTCTGGTATATAATAAGTACTCCAAAATTAGGAGATTTTTAAATGATTAATTAAAGTGAGAAGGAAACCCAAGGAAGCCAAAAATAATCAAAAGTATTGTTGGTCATAAATCTTTTATTTGCTAATTTGTTCACTGACTACTATGTGCAGTGGTAGTGGAATTCTTCCCATAGATCTGTCCCCATACCTCCCAGGTCCACATCTTTGTTGTGGATGAATGGGGTATGATTTTGATAACACTCCCCTCTCTCATTGAAAGAGAATTGAAAGATGGATTCTTAGAAATGTGTTTTTACAAGTAGAGACCATTACTCAATGTATCACTCAAGATTAAATATAGAAAATAGGTGACACTCTAGATATTTTAAGCAAAAATTGATTTAACATAGGGAATCAGGGGTTTAAAATTTATTACATAGAAATGGAGTCTAAACTGGGCCTCCAGGAAAGACTTTCAAACAATCCAGCTGATCCATAAGGGAGCTACCAATCCTAGGCTATCTCTGGAGCTGTCCCATACCCAAAAACCTGCCACCATTGCTTCCCCCATTGCAGACACCCAAACTATGGAACACATAAGCCTTTATCTGCAGACCAGGAAAAGAGAAATGAGTCCAAGAGGCATCTCCCAACCATCCAGGAAGCTAGGCAAGGAGTACCTTTGCAGAGAACCTTCTTCTCACATGTGCCTATATAGACACAGCCAAAAGAGAGTAGAAAAATGCTTTCTGTCTCAACTCTGACTTCAGATTTCGGGCAAACGCATCTGATGGATGAAACCTACTTTACGTTCAGAACCCTAGTTACAAAGAAGTTTAGAAAAGTAGTTTTTAGTTTAGCTTTCAAAACTATCTCAAAAAAAGAATTATGTTTAGATGTTGAATGAACCTCTATGTTTGTTTGTTTATTTATTTATTTATTATACTTTAAGTTTTAGGGTACATGTGCACAATGTGCAGGTTTGTTACATATGTATACATGTGCCATGTTGGTGTGCTGCACCCAGTAACTCGTCATTTAACATTAGGTATATCTCCTAATGCTATCCCTCCCCCCTCCCCCCACCCCACAACGGACCCCGGTGTGTGATGTTCCCCTTCCTGTGTCCATGGGTTCTCATTGTTCAATTCCCACCTATGAGTGAGAACATAAGGTGTTTGATTTTTTGTCCTTGTGATAGTTTGCTAAGAATGATGGTTTCCAGCTTCATCCATGTCCCTACAAAAGACATGAACTCATCATTTTTTATGGCTGCATAGTATTCCATGGTGTATATGTGCCACATTTTCTTAATCCAGTCTATCATTGTTGGACATTTGGCTTGGTTCCAAGTCTTTGCTATTGTGAATAATGCCACAATAAATATACGTGTGCATGTGTCTTTATAGCAGCATAATTTATAATCCTTTGGGTATATAACCAGTAATGGGATGGCTGGGTCAAATGGTATTTCTAGTTCTAGATCCCTGAGGAATTGCCACACTGTCTTCCACAATGGCTGAACTAGTTTACAGTCTCTATGTTCATTTAATCATATGTTCAGCCACTAATACACATCCAATAACTTGATGAGTTTGGAGGTATGTATGCACCCATACAATCATCACCACAATCTATGCCATAAACATATCCATCACCTCGAAAAGTTTCCTCCTGGATTCTTTATTATTATTATACACACAATATATGTATGAAAACACACATATATTGTGTTTTTATCAATAATAATATATTAGTGATAACAGGATATATTTCCTATCCTCTTAGAAAAATTTTAAACATACAATAGAGTATTATTAACTATGGGCATTATGCTGTATAGTAGCTCTCTAGGACTTATTCATCTTGTATAAATGAAGCTTTTTGCATTTAGACTAATACCTACCCACTTTCCCTCTTCACCAGCCCCCTGACAACCACCACTCTACTCCCTGCTTCTACTACTTTGACTGTCTTAGGTTCCTCATAAATACTGAAACATGTAGTATTTGTCCTGCTGTGTCTGGCTTATTTCACTTTGCATAATGTCTTATGGGTTCATCCACATTGTCACAAATGTCAGGATTGCCTTCTTTTTAAGGCTGAATAATATTTTATTGTATGTATATACCATATTTTCATTATCCACCCTTCTGTCAATGACCATTTAGATTGATTCCATGTCTTCGCTATTGCAAAAGTGCTGTAATGATTATGAGAGTGCAGATATTTATTTGAGATTCTGATTTCTTTTTTTATAAAAAAAACACATCCAGAAGTGGGGTTGGCAAATAATACAGCAATTCTATTTTCAATTTTTTCAGGAACGTTCAAACTGTTTTCCCTAGGAGCTGCACCAATTAACATTACCACAAACAGTGCAACAGAGTTCTCTTTTCTCCACATCCTGGCCAACGTTCGTTATATTCTGCTTTTTTTAAAAATATATTTTTTATAGTAGCCATTATAACAGGTGTGAGGTAATATCTTATTGTGGATTTCATTTACATTTCCCTGATGAATAGTGATGTTGAGCTTTTTTTGTTTTAATACACCTGTAGACCAGTTACATGTGTTCTTTGGAAAAATGTCTATTCAAATCCTTTGCTCATTTTAAAACCAGGTTATTTTTTTTTTTGTTTTTGGTTGATTGGTTTTGTTTTGTTTTTGCTTTGGGGTTGTATGGGTTCCTCATATATTTTAAATATTAGCCTTTTGTTAGATACATGGCTTGTGAATATTTTCCCCCATTCCATAGGTTACCATTTCATTTTGATTGTTTCCATTGCTGTGCAGAAGTTTTTGAGCTTGTTACAATCCCACTTGTCAATTTTTGCTTTTGTTAAGAGTAGTTTTGGGATTATTTATGAAAAATCATTGCCTAGACCAATGTCAAGAAGTTTTTTTCCAGTTATATGGTTTTAGTTCTTAAGTTTAAGTCTTTAATCTACTTTAATTTATTTTTGTATATAGTGAGATAAGGGTCCAATTTTGTTTCTGTGCATGTGAATATACAGTTTTTCTAACTCCATTTATTGATGAGGATATTTTTATTCCATTGTGTGCTCTTGACACCTTTGTCAGTGATAGCTTGATTCTAAATGCATGGGTATATTTCTGGATTTTCTGTTCCATTGGTCTATATGTTCTGTTTTTATGCTAGGACCGTGCTGTTTTGGTTAGCATAGCTGTGTAGTATATTTTGAAGTCAGGTAGTATGTTGTCCCCAGCTTTGTTTTTGCTAAAGATTGCTTTGCTATGCAGAGTTTTTTTTTTTATGATTCCATATAAATTTTAGGATTTTTAAAATTGTTTTTTCTATTTCTGTGAAAAATCCTTTTTAAATTTTGATACATATTATATTGAAAATGTAGATTGCTTTGGGTAGTTTGAATATTTTGACAATAGCTCTATTTCAGTGGAAAATGCCTTTGACATTTTCATAGGCGTTGTATTGAGAGTGTAGATTGCTTTGGGTGGTATGAAAATTTTATAATATCAGTTCTAATCTATGAACACGGACTATCTTCTCATTTATTTGTGTCTTCAATTTTTTTGTCAATATTTTATAGTTTTTCGCTTATAACTATTTTAGATATTTTAGATCCTTGCTTAAACTTATTCCTAAGTATTTTTATACTATTGTAAATGGGATTGGTTTTTAAATTTCTTTTTCTCTCAGTTTATTGTTAGCTTATTTAAAAAACACATTTGATTTTTCTATATTGATTCTGCACCTTTACTGAATTTGTTTCTTAAATCTTAACAGTTTTTTGGTGGTGTCTTTATAGAGTTTTTTACCTGAAAGATTATGTCAACCATAAATATATCTCTGTTATTTTTCCCCTTTTCAATTTAGATGACTTTTATTTCTTTTTCTTGCCTAAATGATCTAGCTAGGACTTCCAGTATTGTGTTTAATAGTAGTGGTAAAAGTGGATATCCTTGGCTTTTTCCAGAACTTAGAGGAAAATATTTCAGTTTTTCATCATTGATCATAATTATAGGCTGTAAGCCTTTTCTATATGATTTTTATTGTGTTGAGGTAAGTTTCTTCTACATGAAAGTTGTTGAGGGTTCTTATTAATAAGGAGTGTTGAATTTTGGTGAATGTTTTTTGCGCATCTTTTAAGATGATCCTGTGATTTTTTTTTCTTCATTCTGTTAATGTTCTGTATGACACTGATATAATTTACGTATGTTCAACCATCTTTGCACCCAGTGGTAAATTCCACTTGGTCGTAGTGTATAATCCTTGTATAATACTTTTAATGTGCTGTGAAATTTTGTTTGTTAAAATGTTGTTGAGAATTTTTACATCTATGTTCATCAGGGACATTGATTGGCTTGTAGTGTGTGTGTGTGTGTGTGTGTGTGTGTGTGTGTGTGTAGTCTGACTTTGGTGTCAGAATGATGCTACCTTCATAAAATAAGTTTGAAAGTGTTCTTTCTGCTATCATTTAGAAGAGTTTAAGAAGAATGTGTTTTAATTTTTAAAAGTTTTTTAGAATTTACCTGTGAAGACATCTTGTCCTGATATTTACTTTGTTGGAAGTTTTTGGATTACTGATTCAATCTCCTTATTTGTTATTGGTTTTCCTATTTCTTGTAGATTCTATTTGTTATAGATTCAGTCTTGATAGATTGTATGTTTCTAGGAATTTATCTATTTCTTCCAGATTACCCAATTTATTGGCATATAATTATTTATAGTAATGCTTTATTATAATTATATTTCTATGGCAACAGTTATAATGTCTCTCTCATATTTCTAATTTTATTTCAGTCTTCTCTCTCTTTCTTTTTTCAGTTAGTCTATCCAAGGGTTTATCAATTTTATTTATATTAAAAAAACATTTCTTAGCTTTGCCATTTTTTCCATTGTTCTTGATTTCTATTTTGTTTATTTCTTCCCTAATCTTTATTATGTTTTTTCTGCTAACTTGAGGCTTAGTTTGTTCTTCTCTACTTTCTAGAACTGCAAAGTTCATTTGTATACTTATGATTTTTCTTTTTGCTAAGTATAAGTATTTATTGCTATAATCTTCCCACTTAGAACTGCTTTTACTAAATCAAGTAAGTTTTGGTATCTTTCATTTTCATGTCTTTTGAAATACAATCTTCTTCGTTCAAGAGTATATTGTTTAGTTTTCAACTGTTTGTAAATTTTCCCATTTTTCTTTTGTTACTGATTTCTAGTTTATTTTATTTTGTTCAGAAAATACACTTGGAATGATTTCAGTCTACTCCAGTTTGTTAAGACTTTTGTCTCTTGTAACATAGCATGTAATGTATTCTAGAGAAAGTTCTATATACACTTGAGAATATACACATATATGTGTATAGACGTCTATATACATATATGTGTATATAGACGTCTATACACATATATGTGTATATAGACGTCTATATACATATATGTGTATATAGACGTCTATATATATACATATATGTATATATAGACGTCTATATACACATATATGTATATATAGACGTCTATATATACATATATATGTATACATATATATGTATATATGTATGTATATATGTATATGTATATATACATATATACGTATATATAGACGTGTATATATACATATAGACGTCTATATACGTATATATACATATATACGTGTATATACGTATATAGACGTCTATATGTATATATAGACGTATATATACATCTATATATGTATATATAGATGTATATATACATATATATGTATATATAGACGTCTATATATACATATATGTGTGTATATACGTCTATAGACATATGTGTGTGTATATACGTCTATAGACATATGTGTGTATATACGTCTATAGACATATGTGTGTGTATATACGTCTATAGACATATATGTGTGTATATACGTCTATAGACATATATGTGTGTATATACGTCTATAGACATATGTGTGTGTATACGTCTATAGACATATATGTGTGTATATACGTCTATAGACATGTGTGTATATACGTCTATAGACATATATGTGTGTATATACGTCTATAGACATATGTGTGTATATACGTCTATAGACATATGTGTGTATATACGTCTATAGACATATATGTGTGTATATACGTCTATAGACATATATGTGTGTATAGACATATATATGTGTATATATATGTCTATAGACATATATATACACACACACACACATACATGTATACTGCTACTATTGGGTAGAATGTTCTGTATATGTATGTTAGGTCCATTTGGTCCATAGTGTTGTTCATGTGCTGTTCTTATATTGGTTTTCTTTCTGGATGATCTATTGTTTATTTATAGTGGGATATTGAGATCTCCTACTATTATTATATTTCTGTCCATTGCTCCCTTCTGATCTGCCAATGTTTGCTTAGTATATTTAGGTGCTCTGATGTTTGCTGGAAAAATATATTTCCAGAGTGGAGGGCAGGAGGAGGGAGATTAACAGAAAAAATAACTACTGAGTACTATGATCAGTACCTGGGTGATGAAATAATCTGTACACAAACCCCTGTGATACGAGTTAACCTTTATAGCAAACCTACACATGTAGCCCTGAACCTAAAAGTTAAAAATGAAATTAAAAAAGATAATGGAGAGACACAATACTACAAAAAAGAAAGTATATTTGTAACTGTTTTATCTTCCAATTGAATTGACCCTTTAATTATTATATAATGGCTTTCTTTGGTCTTGTGTGATAGTTTTGACTTAAATTGTATTTTGTCTGATATAAGCATAGCCCCAGCTTCTTTTTGTTACCCTTTATGTGGATTATCTTCTTTCATCACTTCACTTTCAGCCTAAGGGTGTCCTTTTATCCAGAGTGAGTTTCATGGATAGCATGTAGGTGGTTCATATGTTTTATCCATTGAGCTATTCTATATTTTTTGACTAGGAACATTAATCAATTTACATTTAAAATAATTATTGGTGTATATGTGCCACATTTCCTTTATCCAGTCTATCATCGATAGACATTTGAGTTGGTTCCAAGTCTTTGCTATTGTGAATAGTGCCACAATAAACATACGTGTGCATGTGTCTTTATAGTAGCATGATTTATAATCCTTTGGATATATACCCAGTAATGGGATCGCTGGGTCAAATGATATTTCTAGTTCTAGATCCTTGAGGAATCGCCACACTGTCTTCCACAATGGTTGAACCAGTGTATACTCCCACCAACGGTGTAAAATCATTCCTATTTCTCCATATCATCTCCAGCACCTGTTGTTTCCTGACTTTTTAATGATCGCCCTTCTAACTGGTGTGAGATGGTATCTCATTGTGGTTTTGATTTGCATTTCTCTGATGCCCAGTGTTGATGAGCATTTTTTTCATGTGTCTGTTGGCTGTATAAATGTTTTCTTTTGAGAAGTGTCTGTTCATATCCTTTGCCCACTTTTTGATGGGGTTGTTTGATTTTTTCCTGTAATTTGCTTAAATTCTTTGTAGATTCTGGATATTAGCCCTTTGTCAGATGAGTAGCTTGCAAAAATTTTCTCCCATTCTGTATGTTTCCCATTCACTCTGATGGTAGTTTCTTTTGCTGTGCAGACTATGCAGCCATAAAAAAGGATGAGTTCATGTCCTTTGTAGGGACATGGATGAAGCTGGAAACCATCATTCTGAGCAAACTATCGCAGAGACAGAAAACCATACACTGCATGTTCTCACTCATAGGTGGGAATTGAACAATGAGAACACTTGGACACAGGGAGGGGAATATCATCCACTGGGACCTGTCATGGGGTGGGGAGCTAGGGGAGGGATAGCGTTAGGAGAAATACCTAATGTCAGTGACGAGTTAATGGGTGCAGCAAACCAACATGGCACATGTATACATATCTAACAAACCTGCACGTTGTGGACACATACCCTAGAACTTAAAGTATAATAAAAAAAAAAGTAATTATTGATAGGTAAGGTCTCACTACTACATTTTTAAAAAGTGTTTTCTGAATGTTTTGTATTTCTTTTGTTTCCCTCTTCCTCTCATGTCTTCCTTTATGATTAGATTATTTTTGTAATGATATACTTTGATTCCTTTATCTTTTAAAATATCTGTTGCAGGTTTTGTCTTTGTGGTTATCATGATAAAACTTTCTTAGCGTTATGATTGATAAAACTTTCTTAGGGTTATGATATTCTATTTTATAGAATTGTAACTTAGTATAGTAACTTAACTTCAGTCATATATAAAAACTATACTTTTACTTCTCCTTCCCAAACTTTAAGTTATTAATTTCAGAATTTACTTCATTTTATGTTGTGAATCCGTTAACAAATTTGTGTAGTTATAGATATTCTTAATACTCTTGTCTTTTAACTTTTGTACTAGGTTTAAAATGATTTATGCACTACCATTACAGTATTATACTATTCTGTGTTTTTTTTTGTATTTACCTTTACCAGTGATATTTATATTTTCATATGGTTTTGTGTTGCTGTTTAGCATACTTTCATTTCAACTTGAACAATTTCCCTTTGCACTTCTTGTAAGGCAGGTCTAGTGGTTACAAACTCGCTCAGTTTGTGTTTGCTTAGGAAAGTTTTTATCTTTTCTGTATTTTTAAATGACAGTTTTGCCAACTATAGTATTTTTGGTTGGCATGTTTTCAGCAATTAAATATATCATCTCAATCTTTCCTACTCTACAAGGTTTCTTCTGAGAAATCTGCTGATAATTTTATTGAGATTCTCTTCTATGTTACAGGTCACTTTTATCTTGCTGCTTTCATCATTCTCTTCTTTGTTGACTTTTGACAATTTAATTATAAAATGTTTCAGTGCATGTCTCTTTAGATTCAATCTATTTGTGATGTTTGGCTTCATGAACCGGAGTATCTATTTCCCTCTCCAGATTTGGGAAGTTTTCAGCAATTATTTCTTTAAATGAATTTTCTCCCACTTTATCTTCTCCCTCTTAAACTTTCATAATGCTTAAATTGGCTTGTTTGATAGTATCTCATAGGTCTCATAGGTTTTGTTTAGTCTTTTTCATTTTTATTCCTTTGTTTTCCTTTGACTGGATATTTTCAATTGACCTGTCACTGAGATTGCTGCTTCTTTCTTCTGCTTGATCCGATCTACTGATGAAGCTTTCTATTAAATTTTTCTATTCAAATATTGTATTCTTCTGCTTCAGAACTTTGTTGCTTTTTTACGGTCTCTATATTTCTTTTGATTTCTCATTTGTTTCCTGTATTGTTTTCCTGATTTCATGCATTTTTCTATGTATGTTCCTTGATCTTTTAAAAAAATTTTGAATTATTTGTAAGGCAGTTCATAGGATCACTTACTACATTTCTTTAGGATCAGTTATTAGAACTTCATTTTTTTCCTTTGGTGGTATCATATTTTCCTGATTTTTTTTTTATCCTTGTGGCCTTGCATTATTGTCTGCATATTTGAAGAAGAAATGGCTTCTTCTTGTCTTTGGAGATTGCTTTTGGCAGGAAAAGCCCTCCATCAGTCAGCCTAGTCAAGGATTCTCGACAGGCCAGCTAGTAAGATACTTGGGTGGGTCTGCTGCTGGGGTCTGTGGGATTGCTGTTGAGATCTGTGTGCTGGTTGTTGAGAGCCCCTGTACCCTTTATTTTTGTTCTTAGCTACCTCTAGATGATGTAGCCATGCAGATTTCTTCAGTGTTCTAGATGAAGTACAACAGACACAGGTCTCTCAGATAGTGCCCTGAAAAGTTAGGCAGTCAAATACTCATTTCATTCTCTTTATTCACCATTAGATAATTCACAAACCAAGCGGATCTCTCTTAGCACTGTGCCATGCCAGCTTGGGGAAGGGGCATTATAGGTAAAGTGTTCTTACTCTTTTCAACGTGTCTTTTCTTTTTCTGTGCTTTACTGTTATGCTGTGACTTTCACGTGGATTCTGGAGTGCTCATAAAGTTATTTTTGTCTGTGGCTGGCTGTTAAATTCATGTTTCTGTGGGGAGAAGAGGGCTTGAAGTTTTTTATTTTACCATTTTTCTTGTCATTTATTCTGCCTTATTCACTTTTTAACTCTGTGATCTAACTTCTGGAATCATTAAGGCCCTATGCAAAATGGGGATACCTATCTCCTGAGTTTTATGAAGATTAGCATTTTTAATGTATATAAAATAAATACAGCAGTAATGAACATGTATTTAATAATATTGTTATTGTTATTTTTAACGATAAACACTACTGTAAGTTTATTGAAATTTCATTTGCCCATTTCAGCTAGAATTGCATTTATTCAATATTTAGTTAGATTTTCAGGTAAATGTCAGAAAATTACGCTTGCACAAGAATTGGAGCAGATTTTTGTTTGAGAAGATTTAGCCTGGCAATCATAGGGAAAATAATGATCAAATAAATTGGCATGTACTATCTGGAATGTAGTAGCTTCAACGAAAAGCTGAATTTGCATTCTCTAGAAATAGAATTAACCTGGAAAAGCAGCTTGCTATTTCATAGTGGAAAAATATCCCTCTTCAATGACATTTTAAAATAGAGTAGGTAGTCCTACTTAGCATGTATCACCTCCTTAATTAAGTCCCTCACCTCCAGTCACATCAAAATTACTATGTTCATCCAGTTCTCTAACATACACAAAAATGTGTATAGAGGAAGCATTTTTTAGTGGAGTAAGACGATACTTGGAATCAAAAAACATGGAGTTTAATGTGGGCTCAATAGTGACCTTGAAAAGTTTCTGAACCCCTTTGAGCCAACATTTTTGCCTATGAAATGGTGAAAAAATAAATAACCACTCATAGATTTTAAATTAAAAATAAGCCAGTGTCTCTCAAAATATATGTGAGTTTTTGAAAGTGTAGCTTCTAAAGTCAAACTGCTAGGGTTTGACTCTAAGCTTTACTACAAACTGATTGACCTTGACCAAGCTATTGAACCTTCTTGTAGTCAGTTTTCTCATGAAAAAAAAATGGGCAAATTTTATGGCCCATAGGATAATAAGAGGATCATAAGATAATTAAATAAGAGCGTGCATATTAGACACAATTGTAGAGAAAGTGAAAAGTAAAAATAAAAATTATTATAATACTTATATTTGTTAAACTATAAAGCATTAGATAAACTATAAAATGTCCTGATTCATTATTCCCCTTTTCACATTGTGTTTAATGATGACTATCCTCCATTTCTGTCATCCTCCCTAAGATGCAGGTTCCTTGAGGACAGATGCCATGGCATATTCATCTTTGCCATGCCAGTACCCAACATGATACCTTACATAAAATAGAGTCTCAGAAATACCTGATAGAAAAATTAATGATTTTTGGATCACTTTAGAAAGAATTCAAAGGAAGTGAACTACACATTCATTGCACTTTGACATTCAGTGTTGGTGGTCTATGGCACATGCTATGAGAAACAGAAATAATAAGTGCAACTCTGTTGTTGCCTTGAAAATTCTTATGAATAGATATTTAAAATGTGATAAAGTTTAATAACATCTGAAGTTACTTGTCATACCTATGATGGCCATTTAGGAGCTTGTATGTATGTGGTCTCAAGTAACACATGTATTTCTTCATCCTTATAAAAGTAAACCAGGCAGGGAGTCAAAAGTCATGGCTTCTCATCTCTGCTGGCCATATATTTTCAGCATAATTTTTAGCAAAGTAATCAGCCTACCTGGGATTAAATTCTGTATCTGTAAAACAGTCTGTGACTTTACATCTTTAATGTCTCTAAACTTCATTCCTCCAGGTGAATCATCTTAAAAGTCTCAGAATAGTTTTTCAATATCCTTTGTTATGATTAATAGTTAAGAAATAAATGTTAGGTTCTGTACAGGTATTCTTAAAACCCTTCAATCATTTTGTGTACACTCAGAATAAAACTCAAGTCTATTTTAGCCTACAAATTACTATGTGATCTAAACCTGACTACTGCCACTCTTCCCTCTGCTCAATGTTCTCCAGCTACACTAGCCTCCTTATCATTCCCTTGAACCTCAAAAACTCTGCCTAATTCTTTCTGCCTGAAAGGCTCTGTTCCTCAGTATCCACTTGGCTCATTTTTCCCTTTAAAGTCTTTTTGCTCAAATAATACCTTAAAGTTTTCTTCTCTTACTACCTTATCTAAAATTGTTCCCTATTTAACCCCTTTACACTGACTTATTTTTATTTATGAATCATTTCTGTTCTGATTTGATTTTTTCATGTAGGCACACACTTGAAAAATCTGTGTTGCTATTTTTCCACATCCTCTCCAGCACCTGTTGTTTCCTGACTTTTTAATGATTGCCATTCTAACTGGTGTGAGATGGTATCTCATTGTGGTTTTGATTTGCATTTCTCTGATGGCCAGTGATGGTGAGCATTTTTTCATGTGTTTTTTGGCTGCATAAATGTCTTCTTTTGAGAAGTGTCTGTTCATGTCCTTCGCCCACTTTTTGATGGGGTTGTTTGTTTTTTTCTTGTAAATTTGTTTGAGTTCATTGTAGATTCTGGATATTAGCCCTTTGTCAGATGAGTAGGTTGCAAAAATTTTCTCCCATTTTGTAGGTTGCCTGTTCACTCTGATGGTAGTTTCTTTTGCTGTGCTGAAGCTCTTTAGTTTAATTAGATCCCATTTGTCAATTTTGGCCTTTGTTGCCATTGCTTTTGGTGTTTTAGACATGAAGTCCTTGCCCATGCCTATGTCCTGAATGGTACTGCCTAGGTTTTCTTCTAGGGTTTTTATGGTTTTAGGTCTAACGTTTAAGTCTTTAATCCATCTTGAATTAATTTGTTCAACCCTTGTAGAAGTCAGTGTGGCGATTCCTCAGGGATCTAGAACTAGAAATACCATTTGATCCAGCCATCCCATTACTGGGTATATACCCAAAGGACTATAAATCATGCTGCTATAAAGACACATGCACACGTATGTTTATTGTGGCACTATTCACAATAGCAAAGACTTGGAACCAACCCAAATGTCCAACAATGATAGACTGGATTAAGAAAATGTGGCACATATACACCATGGAATACTATGCAGCCATAAAAAATGATGAGTTCATGTCCTTTGTAGGGACATGGATGAAATTGGAAATCATCATTCTCAGTAAACTATCACAAGAACAAAAAACCAAACACCGCATGTTCTCACTCATAGGTGGGAATTGAACAATGAGAACACATGGACACAGGAAGGGGAACATCACACTCTGGGGCCTGTTGTGGGGTGGGGGGAGGGGGGAGGGATAGCTTTAGGAGATATACCTAATGCTAAATGGCAAGTTAATGGGTGCAGCACTCCAGCATGGCACATGTATACATATGTAACTAACCTGCACATTGTGCACATGTACCCCAAAACTTGAAGTATAATTATAATAAAAAAAAAGAAAAATCTGTGTTGAACTTCTAATTTGTGCCTTGTTTTAAGATGGGTCCTAAGGATGCAATGACAAATTTATCAGACACAGGATGCGCCCTCAAAGAACTGAGTCTAGTAGGGAACACAAAAGGAAAGATAATTATGATTTACAGATTTGAGTGCTATAACGAGGGTAGACAAGGAGTCCTATGGAAGCAATAAAGGAGCCACATAATCTGATTGAAGGTTTGCAGAAGGCTTCCTGGAGATTGTTGAATAAATGGACTATCTGAGGTTGAGTAGCCATTACCTAGGTAAAGAAAGATGAGGAGAAAATTTCCCTAGACAGAGGGAAGTTTAAAGATTCAGATGAGGAAAGAAAACTTTGGCACTGTTGAAGAAGTGAAGGAAGCTCATTGTGTGCTCATGTTATGTTTTAAGGGAGAAGCTCATGTTGTGTTTTAAGGGAGAAGTAAGTAAGGTAAAGAAACAAGTTTCAGATGGTTTGAGGTGTAGGAAAAGGGTAGACCATGTAACATATTAGAAAATTTGACATTATTACAGGGACAGAGGAATCATTGAAGATTTCAAAGAAGGAAGTTGAATTGATAAGATGTGCTTATTTTAAAATTAAGATCCTATTAGTTATAGGATGTCAGATGGACTGGAAGGGGTAATGTTCAATACACATTCTGCTGCAGTAGTACATGTGGGAAAAAATGAAGGCCAAGACAAGGAGCATGGTGGCAAGAATAAAGAAAAATAAATAAGTCTGAGGGAGAGGAGCTCATGAAAACTGTTTAGAAAGATGGCAAGAGAGAGGTGGGAATCGAGTATGGCATCAACATTTTTGGTTGGAGCCACAGGAATCATTTACTGAAGTATAGAACATAAGAGGACAGGTGAGTTTGGGTAGGAGAATAATAAGCTCTGTTTCATGACTCTTGAAAGACCTCCAAAAGGGGATAGATTAAATATCTTCAGTTCCTTCTGCTAGTTATACATTTTTACAATTTTTTTTATGTTGATGACGTAGTTGCCTTGTGTCTTGAATAAATCATCCTCTATGCATAAACTTGCATCATCAATGTATTGAGTTTTTGGTAATTTTCTTACTTGCTGGGATCTCTAGTAAGTATTTAGGCTATCTTGGAATTTAGAGTGTTATAATTTAAACAGATTCACACATATTACTCTAAAAGAACATTTAGGTTATAGGGATCTAATGAAAAATAAAATAAAACAGAGTTAACTGGACTTGGAGCTAGAATGACTCCAAGTAGGATACATTTTAGTTATGTACTATCACTATAGTTAAAAGTAGTAGGTTATGTACCCAAAAACTGTTTTGCATTGAAATAACTTTGGTATCATCAAGTAATGTAAGGAGCTATCACCATTTCAAATATTCCACTCCACCTTCCCAATAATTACATTTATCTTCACCATTATCTCTATCATCTTTATAACCAGCAATTACTGAGCAATTATGCCAGGCACTAAGCATCATCTCAGTAAATCCTCAGAACAATCTTATGAGTTAGGTTCTATATCATGTCCATTTTGCAGGTGAGAAATTTGTATCTTGGAATATTTAAATATATTGTATAAGGTCAGAAGATAATAAGAAGTGGCAACTTAGCTGGGTGCAGTCGCTCATGCCTATAATCCTGGAACTTTGGGAGGCCAAGGCGGGCAGATGACAAGGTCAGGAGTTCAAGACCGGCTGGCCAACATAGTGAAACCCCGTCTCTACTAAAAATACAAAAAACTAGCTGGGCATGGTGGTGGGCACCTGTAATCCCAGCTACTCAGGAGGCTGAGGCAGGAGAATCACTTGAACCCTAGAGGCGGTGGTTGCAGTGAGTGGAGATTGTGCCACAGTACTCCAGCCTAGGCGGCAGAGTGAGACTCCATCTCAGAAAAACAAAAACAAAAACAAACAAAAAGAAGTGACACCTTACTTTAAAACCAGGTCTGTCTGTATGATTTTGTATAAAAATTGTGATAATCCATGGAAATGTGATGGAAAGAAGCTATTGTAACTAACAATATATAGGACTTCACTGATAGTACAGTCTTTTTCATATATACTTAATCATTTAATTCTACCTGTGAGCCAAACATTTGTAAATTGGAGAGGAAACAGTGTCCATTCAGAGGGTCATTGTTAATAATATATGAGTTTTTGTGAGCATTGCCTAATAGAGTTAGTACCATGAGCATGCTAGTTGATATTTACCATCATCATCATTATTCCAAATTTTCATATGAAAAAAGAAGATGAGCAAAGTAACTTGCTAAAGATCACACAACCCATGATGATGAGAGAGTCAGGACGTGAATCTGTCTCTAGCTAGTCATAGTGTTAAATGATCTTTAAACAGAGCTTCATCATAAAGAACTCAGTACTTGAGGGGTCAATAAATGGTACTAAAATCCAAGTTTTATTACTGTTGTGCTGTTTTATTGATGATGACCATATTATAGAGTTATAAAATTGTGTTAAATATATTTGAATATGTATATATTTTCCTGTCGACTCCAACTAAGTGGTATGTAACTCTCTGGGTGATTTAAATAGACACTTAGCACATGCTCACACACTTAGTAAAAATGTCCATTTATGAATATGAAATGCAACTAACAGTGAAAGTTCACAAAGCTTTGAGCTTTGTAGAAAAGGGCAGGCATCTGTCTTATAATAATTGGAATTCAAAACACAGTATAGTACAGTTGTCATGCATCTGTTAAAGGCCAAAAATTTATTAGAGCAAATTAGAAATTATAGACATTCCCTTTGGTAAAGTAATCCCTCAATAATATGAAATATCACAAGGAGAAAACTGTCAGATGAAGAAAAATGATGGCAGACTACAGACAGTGAGAGATCTTTGTGCTCATGCAGTATTTAATATTGTTTGAGGATAATTTTATTACTTTGGTTTTTTCACTCACTAAATATTTCTTACTGCTTACTACATGTCAGGCAGTGTTCTACCTAACGATGATACCCAAACACTCAAAGCTCTTGTCTTTACGGAGTTTACATCTCAATGGTTACTAACTAGCTTTGTCACTTCACCTGTTGTCAACATCCCTAAAATGGGAATAGTACAATTTACCACATGGGTCCTTTGGATAGTAACTAAGAACAACCAGATGTAAAGGCTGCCTATATACTTGCAAAGTGTTGTGCAAGTGTAATATATGTGTTTTCTTATCTGTAATACGTAGATAAATTTGTTTTCCAAGCTACCTCATAGTTTAGGTTGGAGTAAAAAATACGTGACAATATTACCACTAAATTCTTTATATTTAATATCTAATAAGTTGCAGATGTTATCCCAAATACTTTAGAATGTGTCTTTTACATCTTACAACCTACATAGCAGTAGGTGCTGTGACCACTTTCATTTATTGGATGAGGAAACTACAGTTTAGAGGGTAAGTACTTGAGATTCGTGAGAGAACCAGGCTTTGAACTCAAGGCTGTCTAATTCCATCTTGTGCTCTTGACCACTAGATTATGCTGACTTATAAAAGAGAATCGTTTCAGAATAAGGGATATTAACATAACTGCACAAAAGTGACATGGTACTTTTGGGTCTTAATGGTGAGAATTCTTTAAGCTGAATGTGTATAAGGGATTGAGAACAAAACTACAGTTAGATAGAAGAAATCTTACCTAGTGTTCTCCTAGTGTTCTGTAGCACAATAGGGTGACTATAATTAACTATAGTTAATTTTATAATTCAAAACAACTAGAATAATAGAATTGGGATGATCCTAACACAAAGAAATAATAAATGCTTAAGGTGATGAATATCCCAGTTACCATGATTTGATCATTACACATTGTATCCATGTATCAAAATTTCACATGTACCCCATAAACATGTACAACTATTATGTATCTATAAAAATTTTAAATATTTAAAAGCAGAATTAGTATGCTAATGAGACCCCACTGCAAAATCAAAGGCTACTGGGCACCATGAACCTTAATTTCTAGCTCTAATCACAGCTAATTTCCTGAATAACTAGGTTATGTCATTTTGTGAAATAAGACTCCCCTCCCTAACCCCACCAACCTGGTTTCCTTTATGCAAAATGAAAGGGTTTTACTTCCAGAACTGACAGTCTATGATTTTATCAAAAAATCCAACAATAATATAAATACGTGGTTTGAAATAGTTGGTATAAAGATATTTACTACAGTGGGATGAGCTCTGTAGTCCCTTTGGCCCCTATCTACAGGAGTTTTGGAGGAAGAACCAGGATCAAATGGAGTGCAAGCTGAAGTACTCCAGGGGAACTGTGATAGGGGCAGCAGGCCAAATGCCTGTGTGCAAAGGCTTATTAAACAGGGACTTGAGCTAGGTCAGTCCCCACCCCCAAGAAAACCCCATCTTGATCTTCAATATGGTAGAATCAATTGGAGATACTGAGTAACCTCTGGAAACTCTCTGGCTGGGGGCTGGATCACAGGCAGTTATAGGGTGATGGTTCAGTTAACGGGGTTTAATCCATGGAGAATAAAAGCTTCCCAAAGTGAGCTATTAATAATTATAAGGAGTTCCTATGAAGTGCCAGTACTAGTAGAATAACAGAAAAACCAATTAGAAACAAAGATATAAGGCCAATTTCTAGAAAATCCAGCATAGCACTAGTTGGTGGAAGCCATGGACAGCCCTGTATAGCTTATAGACACAAAGAAGCAAGCAATCTCAGCCCCCATGGGCTGGTATGAATGAAAACCTATCTATCCCCCTACATGGATGAGTACTGTTTTACAGTCTTAATTAGATTGGGACAGTTAGCTTCACCTATGCTTTCAATTGAAATTCTAAATCCAGACTCTGGCACTGGATGGCCTGAGTTCAAATTTTGATTCTACCACTGAATAACTGTCTGACCATGGACAAGGTACTCACCCATTCTATACCTTGGTTTCCTCATCTGTAAGATGGGATTAGTAATAAAAATAAGGCAGGGGGATTTCTGCTTCTAGGAAGATGGCATAGATGTACTTTACCTGATTCTTCCCACTAACAACAATTGAAAGTCCTGGCCATTATACTTAAAACAAACATAAGGAGGCTCTGAAAGGTGGAGAGAAGGCAGACTGCCAAGGGAACTTGGGACCTGAATAAAACACAATGGTGAATTCCCAGGATTTTATTTTTGCCTCATATAGCTAAGACTTAGAACTGAAAGAGTTGGCAACCTCGAAATGCCAACAAGTGCAGACAAAAAAAAAAAAATGAAGAAGCAGAAGAAGCCGCTCTCTCTAGGCAAAGGACAAGGAGCGGGGCAGCCTAGAAAGATAGAATGCTTTTAGGCAATAACTGCTCTACTCCAACCAAATGCCACAGAATAAACAGTGGCCTTCTTTACTTGCCAGTGCCAGAAAAGGCCAAGCAGGGAGTCAGCATTTTCATCCTCATGAGGTTGTGATGAGGCACAGCAACACTGCCGCTGAGATGATGCCAGAGAAGATTGAATGGGGAGCTGGACCTTTCATCCCAGTTGGCAAGTAACAAGCCTCCACTATTCTACATAGTGTCAGTAGAGGCCCTGAGAACAGACTGGACTTCCACTACAACTGACATAAACAAAGCATTCTTCTCCCTCTCTGCTGGGAGGAAGCAGAAGCAGAGGGGCCTATTGAAGAGTCAGATCTTTCACTATTGCCCCATGGTTACAAGGCCACCCCCATTCCACCATGGTCTCTGAAAACCACATGATAAGGTAGAAACCCACACCTGCCTCAGGTGACAATAGAGGCCAAGTAGGGAATTTAGACTTTTTTTTTCCACCTAGAAGTATTGAAGAATTGCCTCCACCTTCATCTGCTGAAGCAGTGTCAGAAAAAGTCAGGTATAGCAGAAGGTTTAAATAAGATCCAGGGTTCCAGAAAATATTACAAAAATATCCAAGTTCTCATCAAAAAACACTTGTCATATCAAGAATCAGCAATATCTCATAACTGAATTAAAAATGACAATCTATAGATGCCAATACCAAGATAACAAATATGTTAGAATTATCAGAGATTTTAAAGCAGCCATAATTAAAATGCTTCAAAGAGTAATTATGAATGCACTTGAAACAAATGAAGAAAATAGAAAAGAAATAGAAACTGAACAAATAAATCAAAGACAGTAAAAAGAACCCATTGGGAACTGTAGAACTTAAAAATATGATAACTAAAATAAAAACAACAGAATAGAGGAGACAGAAGAAAGAATAAGTGACCAGGAAGACAGAACAGGAGAAATTTTACAATCAAACCAGAGAACAAACAAACTGAAAGAAAGGAACAGAACTCCAGAGCATGAGACTAAGAACAGATCTAACATTTGTGTTATCAGAGTGCAGGAAGGAGAGGAAAAAGAAGACAGGTATGAAAAATACTTAATGAAATAATTGCTGAAAAATTCCCAAATTTGAACTAGACATTAACCTACAGTTAAAAAAAAAAAAAAAAAAAACTCAGTAAAAACGACACAGGCTAAACCCAAAGTAATCTATGCTATGACATATCATAATTACATTGCAGGAAACTAAAAACAAAGAAAAAATTATTTAAAGCAGGCGGAGTAAAAGGATAACTTACATACGGGGGGCAGCGGTTCAAGTGATAGGGAATTTCTCATCAGAAATCAAAGAGGCAAGAAGAAAAAAGCATAATATTTTTCAAGTACTGAAAGGAGAGAACCATCAAGCCAGAATCCTGTGCCCTTCAAAAATATCTTCCAGGAATGAAAAGGAAATCAAAACATCTTCAGATGAAGAAAAACTAAGAGAATTTTTTAGTTTTTAAAATAGTTCCTTTAGGTATTAGATAATAGATACATTGATAGATATGAGACAGGGAGAGGGAGAGAGAGAGAGAGAGAAAGAACAGATAGAGATGAATGGGCAGACACCACACTCATCTGGTATCATCATTTCAGCAATTCAACTGAAGTAGAGAAACCTTCTCTCTCTGTAAGACCTTTTGCCATCCCTCATTTATAATACAATTGTCTTAAGTATTTCTACTACATACATGTGGAACCACATCAGACAGTGTTGCGACTTCTGTTTCAGCACTCAACTGTGATTTAGAAAACTCAAGAGAAAAAGGAAAGCATATTGTATTTGTTTATATTTTTGCTCTACACTGTCCTTTGTTCATTTTTGATGTTCCAAAGTTTTCTTTCTATTTAGAGAACATCAGCCTAAGTCTCATCTCACACACAAAAATTTATTCGAAATGTAAAAAATAAAACTATAAAAACTATTAGAAAACAAAAAGCAGAAGAAAATCTCTGAGGCCTAGGGCTAGTCAAAGTAGGTTTTAGACTTACCACCAAAACATGATCCATAAAAGGAGAAATTGATACATTAGATGTTATCAACATTAAAAACTTTTGCCCTGGAAAATATCATGTTAAGAGGATAATAACAAGCTACATAGTAGGAGAAAATATTTGTAAAGGACAATCCAGCATAGAACTACTTTCTAAAACTAATATGAAGAACATTTTTTTTTTTTTTTTTGAGATGGTGTGTTGCTCAGTAGACCAGGCTGGAGTGCAGTGGTGCGATCTCGGCTCACTGCAAGTTCTGCCTCCCGGGTTCATGCCATTCTCCTGCCTCAGCCACCCGAGTAGTTGGTACTACAGGCGCCTGCCACCACGCCCGCCTAATTTTTTGCATTTTTAGTAGAGACGGGGTTTCACCGTGTTAGCCAGTATGGTATCGATCTCCTGACCTCGTGATCCGCCCGCCTTGGCCTCCCAAAGTGCTGGGATTACAGGCGTGAACCACCGTGCCTGGCCCTAAAGCTAGTATGAAGAACTCTTAAAACCCAATCGTTAAAAACTAAACAACGCAATTATAAAATGGGCAAAATACATTAAGAAACATTTCACGAAGGAGGATATGCAGATGAAAAATAAGCACATAAGAGGGTGTTCAGCATCATTAGCCATTAGGGAAATGCAAATTAAACCATAATGAATATTACTACACACTTATCAGAATGGCTAATTTTGTTTTTAACGTGACAACTCCAAATTCTGAAGAAGATGTGAAGAAACTGGATTACTGACACATTACTGGTAGAAATGGGAAATGCACAGTCACTCAGGAAAACTATTAAAAAAAGAAACTCAACATGCTTCTATAATTTAGCCCAGCAATTACACCCTGGAGCCTTGTCTGAGAGAAATAAAAACTTAAATTCACACAAAAACCTGTACATATAGCAGCATTGTTCCTAATAGTCAAAAACTGGATGTCCTTCAATGGGTAAATGGTTAAACAGACCATGGAACATCTGTACCATGACATAATACTCAGCTATTAAAAAGAACAGACTGTGAGAGAGACACACAACAATCTGCATGAACCTCTAGAGAATGTACTCACTGAAAAAGCCAAACACAAGGGGTCACACACTCTATGATTCCATTCACATCACATTCTTGAGATGAAAAACAACAGAAATGAAGGAAAAGTTAATATTAGTGTTTTCCAATGGCTAGGAAGAGGTTAGCAGGAAGGAATTTGGTGCGGTTATAAAAGGACAACATGAGAGATCCTTGTGATGATGGAGATGTCCTATATTTTGGCTTTATCAGTGTCAATATCCTGGTTAAGACATTGTATCACAGTTTTGCAAAATGCTACTGTGTCCGGAATTGGTGGGTTCTTGGTCTCACTGACTTCAAGAATGAAGCCGCGGTGAGTGTTACCGTTCTTAAAGGCAGCGTGTGCAGAGTTTGTTCCTTCTGCTGTTGAGATGTGTTTGGAGTTTCTTCCTTCTCATGGGTTCGTGGTCTTGCTGGCTCAGGAGCGAAGCCGCGGACCCTCGCAGTGAGTGTTACAGCTCTTAAGGCAGCGCCTCTGGAGTTGTTCCTTCCTCCCGGTGGGTTCGTGGTCTTGCTGGCTTCAGGAGTGAAGCTGCAGACCTTCACGGTGAGTGTTACAGCTCATAAAGGCAGTGTGGACCCAAAGAGTGAGCAGCAGCAAGATTTACTGAAAAGAGGGAAAGAACAAAGCTTCCGCAGTGTGGAAGGGGACCCCAGCCGGTTGCCACTGCTGGCTCTGGCAGCCTGCTTTTATTCTCTTATCTGGCCCCACCCACATCCTGCTGATTGGTCCATTTTACAGACAGCAGAGTGGTCTGTTTTGACAGGGTGCTGACTGGTGCATTTACAATCCCTGAGCTAGACACAAAAGTTCTCCACGTCCCCACTAGATTAGCTAGATACAGAGTGTGGACACAAAGGTTTTCCAAGTCCCCACCAGAGTAGCTAGATACAGAGTGTGGATTGGTGCATTCACAAACCCTGAGCTAGACACAGGGTGCTGATTGGTGTGTTTACAAACCTTGAGCTAGATACAGAGTGCCCAGTGGTGTATTTACATTCCCTTAGCTAGACATAAAGGTACTCCAAGTCCCCACCAGACTCAGGAGCCCAGCTGGCTTCACCCAGTGGATCCGCACCAGGGCCGCAGGTGGAGCTGCCTGCCAGTCCCGCGCCATGCGCCCGCACTCCCCAGCCCTTGGGTGGTCGATGGGACTGGGCGCCGTTGAGCAGGGGTCGGCGCTCGTGGGGGAGGCATGGGAGCCCACGGAGCCCACGGAGCGGGGGGAGGGTCAGGCATGGCGGGCTGCAGGTCCCGAGCCCTGCCCTGCAGGGAAGCAGCTAAGGCCCGGTGAGAAATTGAGTGCAGCGCCCGTGGGCCGGCACTGCTGGGGGACCCAGCACACCCTCCGCAGCCGCTGGTCCGGGTGCTAAGCCCCTCACTGCCCGGGGCTGGCGGGGCCGGCGGGCTGCTCCGAGTGGGGGGCCCGCTGAGCCCACGCCCACCCGGAACTCACGCTGGCCTGCAAGCACAGCTTGCAGCCCCAGTTCCCTCCGGTGCCTCTCCCTCCGCACCTCCCCGCAAGCTGAGGGAGCCGGCTTTGGTCTTGGCCAGCCCAGAAAGGGGCTCCCATAGTGCAGCGGCGGGTTGAAGGGCTCCTCAAGCACGGCCAGAGTGGGTGCCCAGGCAGAGGAGGTGCCCAGAGCGAGCGAGGGCTGTTAGGGCTGCCAGCACGCTGTCACCTCTCACTACCATTGAAGAAAATTGAATGACAGATACAGGAATCTCTTAGACTTACGTCTTACAACTGAATATGAATATGTAATTATTTAAAAATAAAGTTAAATTTAACAAAATTACCCACCTCAATGTTATGATTATAAAGATTAAATTAATTATTCTTGTAAAGTCACAGTACTGATTACATAGGTCTAAATAACTATAAGCTACTTTAATTTTCATTTAGTTTACTATATCAGTAAATGGAAAAGTGGAATAAAGCTAAGAGTATCCAGAAATATTTTCTAGAAATGTTTCAGTAAGATAGGGGATTTGTATCATAACAAGAGTTAGTAAATGCTGTTATAGAATTGAGTCAGTTTATTTATGTTTGTTTCTTTCCATTCTGCACCATTCCATCAATAAAGAGTCATTCACTGAGCAGCTATTATATGTTAGGCCATCTGTTACGATTTTATATAAGATAACAGTCTTACTACGGGGGAACTTATTTATTTATCAAAGTGTGTGTGCATGTGACTGTCAGGGGCCTGGGGAAGAAAGGTGTGTGTGTTCTCAGTACTTAAGCAACATCAGTGAACACGACAGACAGAAATCGCTGCCCTAGAGAAATTTTCATTCCAGTGCCTCTGTTCACAGATTAATAGGGAAAATATACAAGTAAAACATAAATTACGTTATAGCCTAGCAACAGGTGCAGATACAAGGGAATATGAAGGAATGATTTACCGCCTCTGATGTTGGAAACCGGCCGGGACAGCATAGGTTCCTGATAGTGTCTTTGAAGGACGTATAGAACTTTACTAGGTAGTCTAAAGAAGGGACAGACTTTTGGGGTAGAACAGGTAACATGTGCAAAGCCACAGTTACGTAAGAGTCAACACAAAGTCAGAGCAGGCAATCAAAGACAAAAGCCAGGAGAGATGCCAACAGGAGAAACAGAGAGAGGGGAGAGAAAAGCAAAGTAATAAACCAAATATTGGAGAGCCTTGAAGGTCAACTCAAAAGAAGTCATTTTAAATTGATTTAGAAGGCAATGTAGAGGCAATGGAGCAAGTGTGGCAGGAATTGGCCAGCCACTATCAAAAAAGCTATCAAAATGTTCGGGCATGATTTGTTCTTAATAAACCTGTGGTACTCTAAACCTGGGATTCCATTGTCCTCGGAACGGTCATAGATTTTGTTGGTTGGTAATTTTCCATTAGCTCCCTAATTACTGATGCACTCCAGGAGACATTCTCTTAGACAGACACCCACCTGATTATGAGAGACTTCAACTGATTTATGGTGTTTGTGAATGTCCTCTGCCTCTGTTTCTACCCTGATACATAGGGGACTTTTATTTATTTATTTATTTATTTATTTTTGCAAATCATAGAAAAAAATATTAGAAAAGCTGGCATTTGGAATAGGTTCATTTTAGAAATATTTATTTTTCCTTTCATATTAGGTTTTGTATTCGTTTCAGGCTGCAGTGTTCTGCTTTTGTGGATGCCTTTCAGCAAAGTTTTCTGAATGTTGGAAATCCTCACTGTGTGTGTGTACGTGTGTGTGCACGTGTGTGTGCATGTGTGCACGTGCACATTTTAAGTAAATTACTCCAAATTCTAACATTTTTTCATAAGCTGCCAAATTCATTTGTTCATTCCTCATTCACAAGCAGTTTTTAAGTACCTACTAAGTGTTGGATACTATGTTACATACTCACGATACCCTAGTAGAGGGTGAAGTTTCTATTTTCAAAAAGTGCACAGTCCTGTGAAAAGAAAGACCAGGAAATCTGATATGGTATGTGCTATAATAGGTCTTAATTCAATATGTTTCATGAGGGTAGACCTGGATACTTTCTTAAAATGAGGGCATTAGAGTGATTGCTTTGGAGGAGGTAAAATCTCAATTTGCCAGGCGATGAGGAAGAAGACAGACATTCTGGGTCTTCTGGGCATGCTGCTGCAAAGGCAGAGAGGCCTAAGAGAGCTTGGTCATTCACAAATCCATGAGAAGGATCTGGCTGATATGGCTGAATGCGGGTGTGAGGGAGGAAGTGATGAAAATAAGCTTAAGAAGGAGGTAAGGATTAGGTCCCCAAGAAAATTATATTCTTCTCTAAGGAGTTTGGACTTTATCCAAGGAAATGAATAATGACTCTGGCAGGGAGTCATTCTGGTTAGTTAGGTGTTAGGGCAATCACCCTGCACCTCCACCTTTCCTCTGATCAACCTGCATTCTCCTATGCACACCTCTCATCAGCAACCAAAGCTAGATCTCCCAGGTAACAAGGTATCAGTCTCTTTGTATTCCACCAAACTTCAGCTTCCCTCTCAGTGAGCAGCTTCTGAGCTCCTGCTGATTGTAGAGCTGGGAGATTCTGAGCTGCTGATTGATTTGATTTCATTCCACTATAGTGCATGTAATTTCAAGCTTCCAAGTGAAAGAAATTTTCTGAAAATTATTCAATCTCCCTAAATTACTTAGCTTTATATATTTATTCCCAGCTTCATTGGACTCTAAATAACCCAGTTTGGGAGAAAATGCTTGGCATGTGAAGCTGTGGTCATCAAGATTCAACAATTACTTTGATTAGCTCTGTCAAACTGTTAGAAACTGCCCCAATGGAAAGAAAAAAAAAGTAAAGCTGGGGGTTTGTTATCAGACCAAAAAGTGCTGCTTGCTGGAGATGTTTCTACAGCCTTCTGCAAGGAAAGTAGGGGCTTATTCTTATTAATAAAGAAAAATACATTTTAGGAGTAAAGTGGCAGGATGCCCCAAGGACATGGCCCTTCTTTTCATAGATAGATAGATAGATAGATAGATAGATAGATAGATAGATAGATAGATAGATAGATAGCTTTTAAATAAAATAATACATGTATTAATAACACTGAAAAATAATAACTGGCTGGTGTGGTGGCTCACACCTGTAATATCAGCATTAGGGGGAGGCTAAGGTGGGAGGATTGCTTGAGCCCAGGAGTTCGAGACCAGCCTGGGCAACAAAGTGAGACCTCATTTCTATAAAATAAAAATGAAAGTAAAACTAAAAACAGAACAGAGAAATCATTTAAGGAAACACTTTACCAATTCACATCATTGTTAATATTTTCAAGAACATCTTTTAAGGCATCTATGTATGTATAAACAATGATAGAGAATTTTAGCAAGTAAAACCACTTTTACATGCTGTTTTTTTAAAAATAAAACTTTGTTATTTTATAATAGTTTTGTATTTACTGAATAGTACAGAGAGTTCCTATATACCCCACACCTAGTTCCCTCTATTTTTAAAATCTGATTTTTAGTATGGTACATTTGTCACAATTAATGAACCAATATTGATATATTATTATTAAATACAGTCCATACTTTATTCAGGTTGACTTAGTGTGAGAGTGAGTTTGTTTATTTAATGTCCTTTTTCTGTTCTAGAATTTCATCCAGGATATAGCACATTTACTCATCATATTTCCTTAGTTTCCTTTTGGCTAAGACAGTTTCTCAAACTTGGGAAATCTTGACAGTTTTGAGAAATTCTGGTCAGATGTTTTGTAGAATGTCCCTCAGTCAGCATTTGTCTGATGTTTTCTCATAATTAGATTGAGGTTATGGGTTTGGAGAAGGAAGCACAGAGGCAAAGTGCTATTTTCACCATATTATGCCCAGAGTATATAATATTGACATGACTTATTACTGTTGATGCTAACCTTGATCACCCAGGTAAAATAGAATTTGTTAGGTTTCTCTATCATCAAGTTATTCTTCCCCACCCCTTTTCATATTATACTCATTGGAAGGAAATTATATACACAGCCCACACTAGGGAATCGGAGGTTTATCTCCACCTCCTTTAGGGTGTAGTATTTGCATAAATTATGTGAAGTTCTACATATGAGAGGCGTATTTCTTCTTCCTTATGAATCGCTTATTTATAGTGTTATAGGGTTATGGATATTTATTTTATACTCTGGATCATTATCCAACACGACTTTATATTTGTTTTGTTGCTCAGATTGTTCTCACTTTGGCCATTGAGAGACCTGTGAGTTGGCTCTTGTGTCCTTTGACATATCCCACCAGTGCAGAGTGCAGGTGGTGTGTGCGTGTGTGTGTGTGTGTGTGTGTGTGTGTGTGTCTGTGTTTGAGCACTTCCCTTCTGGTTCTACAAGATGCCCTAAGCTCATTTTGTATAATTCCAGCCACAGGCATAGAGTTGGTTATTTCTCCAAAGGGTCCTGATTCCTTTTATTGGAGAAATAGTTTTATAAACTGGGATCTGAGCACTTGGTATGCTTGTTGCTGAGATGTCATTGCTTCTAGACTTTTCCAGCTAACAGAGCAAATATATAAATATATGTGTGTCTATTAATCTGTGTATCTGTAAATATTTCCATATGTAACTACTTATATTATCCATAGCAAAACATAAGTTTATACTGATGCCTCAAACTCTAATTCATCGCCACATATATCATTATAGCTCCTACTTTTGCTTATTTGTGGTCCCCCACTCTAACAGTGAGAAATCCAGCTCCCACTCTTTGCAATCCATTTACTTAAATGTTCAGTTCCAGTATACAGGCACAGTGATTTCAGAACTGTGGATCCCCCCAAGTGAAATAACTTTATTAACTAGAATATGGCACTTATGTATAATTCATTTTATCTGTTATTTCTTAAATAAAAATAAGTATGTTGAAGATATTCTTTCAAGATAATGAACAGAGATGGAGACCTATCGTATTGTTTCAATATTTATGTATAGGCTGTGTTTGAGTAGATTGTGTTACGTCTTGTAGGTCATTGTCATGATTTTGGCATTTTTTTCCTTAATGAGTTGATGTGATGGTTCATTTTAGATATCCACTTGATTGGATTAAGGAATACCTAGATAATCAATGAAGTATTATTTTCTGGTGTATTAGTGAGCGTATTTCCAGAGGAGATTGCTATGAGAGTCTGAGTGGACTAAGTGGGAAAGGTCTGCCCTCCATATTGTCAAGGACCATCAGATGGGCTGGGGGGTTTGGATAGAACAGAGGAAAGGTGAATTGCTTTCTCTCTTCTGAAGCTGAAACATACTCTTCTCCTCCACCCCTGAATATTAGGATCCCAGGCTCTCCAGTCTTGAGACTCCAAGATTTATGTCAGCAACCCCTTTCCCCTGGGTTTTTAGGCCTTTGGCCTTGGACTGAGAATTATACACATTGGCTTCCCTGATTCGGAGGCTTTTGGATTTGGAGTGACTCACACTACTGACATCCCAATATTTCTCACTTGAAGACAACCTATCATGGGATTTTTCAGCCTCTATAATCACGTAAGTCAATTCCCCTAATAAATCCCTTCCTATCTGTCTGTCTGTCTGTCTGTCATCTATCTAGTCTCCTTTCCTGTTAATTCTCTCAGAAGAACTCTAATACAGAGGCAAAAATACTGTAAAAAGTGAGTGTCCAGTAAAGATTTTAAGGTCAGTCTGGCTGTTATATTTAAAACAGACTGAAATGAGGTAAGGAAGAAGCCAAAAGACCAGTAGAAGTCTATTGCCTCCTCCAGCCAAAAGATGATAGCAACTTAGGCCAGGGTAGTAACGGTAAATTATTAAGAAGTGGTCATATTTTAAAGATTAAGCCAACAAAATGTGATGATAGATTGACAAAGTGTATTAGAGGAATAGAAACATCAAGGAAGACCTTGACTTTACTCACCAGAAAGATAAGGGTATCAGTGCTTACATGGGGAAGCCAGGAGAGAAGGTAGGATGTGTTGTTTTATCTTGTTTTGTTTTGGTGGAAAGTGGTAACGATCAAGAAATAAGTTTTTGGCAGGCTAATTTTGAGATATTATTTTATACACTCAAGAAGATATAATCATTAACCAGTGGATGGCCACAAGATAGATGAAGTGAGGCCACAAGTACTCAAATAATTTACTTTATTTACATTGACTAAGAATACATTAATGAGCCACTGAAAGAGTCTTAAGAGCTAGAATGTTCCTCGTATCATAGGCTCAGCAACTCAGTTCCGCTCCTCTTTATCATAACATCATTTTACCTTTGTGTAAAATTTATCCCAGTTCATTTCCAGACTGTCCCTCAAGGTGTACATACTGAGACCTCATGTCACTCAGAGGCTCGTCTTGTGATAGTGTCATGATGAGGTGGAGTCCTATAACTGAGGCATCTGGGAGTGCTGCTGATACAACTCAGCCTCATTTGGAGATATTTTTCCTTACAGTTGAATGGCTTGTCTGTTATTTGCTCATCTCATACTGTAAGATCCTTGGCCATTTTATTTTGTCTGTTTTTTTTTTCAGTGTCATTGATAAATACATTCTGCTTTCATTAACTAATACAATATTTTTCCTCCTCTAAAATAGATTTTGCTTCAGGTCTATCTTGCGCAAACCATACCTGATATATGAGGATATAGGGTTTTTTTTTCAATGATCTATTTAATATTTAACACTTGTTAACTTTGGGCATACTATATGACAACTCTGGCCTCAGGATTCTCATGTGTTAGATAGTGTTGATGGCAGTACCCTGCCCAACTACAAGAGTACTAATGGCAATTCATATTTTATTTTGATATTTTCTGATGACTTATACATCTGTCATCTAATTTTTGCTCTAATTCTGTGTGATAGGTGTAAATATCCTGGTTCAAAGTAAGAAAACCATGACTCTGAGAGATTTAGAAACTTACACAAGGGCAATCAGTTATTCAGTCAACAAACATGTGTTCATGCACATTAATATGCCAGGAGCAGTTCAAGGTGCCAGTGATAAATAAGTAATAGCAGAGGCTCACCCATTGCCATGTTTGCATATGGTAAAGAACCCAGGTACATATAGAACAAATTTAAATGCAATATGCAAAGCACCCAGCAGTCTATTTAACAAAAATTTTGTAAAGATTTGAGTAATATGAAAGAGTCCTTGTACCAATCAAGTAGAATATACTCAATAAATTTCAGCCAGTACAAGTGTCATTTAAGTAGTAGCATTTGAGGTAAGTATACTTATACCAATTATCATTTATAGAGTACCTACTAGGTTCTGTCAGTATTTTCAAATATTATTTTAGTTAGAATTCTTTAATTACAGCAATAGACGCTGAGAAGTTGACTTATGCAGGGAAGGGAAGAATTCATTATAAAGGATACAGAGCTATCTTGTGAAACCAGCTCAAGGGCACCAGGCAGTCAAGCCTCACAAAAGCGGCAGAATCAGGAGAGGGGAAAGTATATGGAATGCAGAGTCTTTTTTCCTCCAATTCTGTCTCATTTTCTCTCTGCACATCTGTGCCATTGCATTTATTTATTTATTTATTTATTTATTTATTTATTTATTTATTGCATGTTAACTTTATCTGCTACTTGGTCCAAATTCTTATACATTTGACCAAAGAGTGGAAAATATCCACTGTTTACCTCTCTAATTTTAGTTTAGGTTTCTGTTGATGCTATTGTTGTGTCTGTGTGGGTTTTTGTTTTGTTTTGTTTTGCTTTTAGTTTTGTTTTGTATATCCCTCCATTCAAAGATGAATCCAGAATAAATTGACATATAACAGGCTCAATTCAAAACTCCTGATGAATGGCTCCTGAGTGGCCCAGTTTAAGGTCCACTCAGCTGTATTCTCAGTACATATAAGCTACGAAAACTTTACCTCCATGAAAAACTATTTCATAAAGAGAAAGAGAAAACAATTTTAAAAGAAGGATGCATCATTATGAACTAAACACACATCTGCTGTTATGGTTTTGATGTGTCCCCACCCCACATCTCATCTTGAATTGTAATCCCCATAATCCCCATGTATCAAGGGCAGGACCCGGTGAAGGTAATTGGATCATGGGGGCAGATTCCCCCATGCTGTTGTGGTGACAGTGAGTGAGTCTCATGAGATCTGATAGTTTTATAAATGTCTGGCATTTTCCCTGCTTGCACTCACTCCTTCCTATCACCCTGCGAAGAAGATGCCTGCTTCTCCTTTGCCTTCCGCTGTGGTTGTAAGTTTCCTGAGGTCTCCCCGGCAATGCAGAACTGTGAATCAATTAAACCTCTTTCCTTTATAAATTGCCCAGTCTAAGGACAATCTTTATAGCAGCATGAGAACAGATTAATATGCATGCAAAGGGTATATAGTATCTCTAGGCCCTAGAAGACCCCTGCAAGGTAGAAATATAGGAAGCACTTCCATTTCACAGATACAGAAAATGAAAAGTCTTGAATTTATTCATTAAATAATTATTGAGTGCCAACGATATACAAGACAGAGGGCTATGTGATGAGAAATGACAGTTTTTACCTTACAAAGATTGGTTTCTATTAGATATTACAGTCATCAGATAAATTATTACATAGCAAATATTTAATTTCACTTTTAATGAGTTCTATAAAGAAGGACAGAGTATTTGAGAACATATCACAAGGGAAATGGACCTATTCTAGAGGGATTGTAGGACCATGAAAAAATATTACCCTTTGGAAGTGAATTTGAGTTGAGTTTTACATAAAAGTTGAGTAGCAATTAATTAAAGGCTGAGTAATGTGTCAGGAAGCTCTCCAGATAGAACAAATGGCATGAAAAGCTGGAAAAGCCACATGGCCAGTATGGACAGAGTCCTAAAATGGAGATAGAGAGAATGGTATATAATTAACAGCTGAAGTAGGCAGGGACTAGATCTGACGGGATTATGAGTAGTTTAAAGAATTTGTTCTTTGTCTTAAGTGCAATGAATACCTATCTTTGAAGTCTTTAAATGAGAAGAGTAACATGGTCAATTTTTGTGTTTTAAAAATGTCACTTGGACTTTAGTGTAGGAAATGAATTAAAGGAAGACAAGAATTGATGTGGAGAAAATAATTCAGAGACTATTTCAGTGGCCCAGAAAAAAAGAGAATGGGATCTAGAATGATGGAAATGAGTAATAAGGGGTCAGAATACCATAGATCCTCTTCTCTATTCCGGTTTGTCTTTGTGAAAATAGTTCATTATGATAGACCAAGCAAAAGCCACTCAGACACAAGAGCAATGATTGAGCTGAAACTTAAATCTAGTTTGCCTAAATCCAAATGTCACTCCATCTTATGTGGTCAGGACATGTTTGAGATAATATCTATTTTATTATTTATTTTTATAGGATGATGTGGACCTAGTGGAAACGCAAATAATATAGCAGCACAATGTTTAATAATAGTGAATCAGGAAGGAAAGAAAAATAGTCTCCTGGGACAGAAAATGTTGAATTCAAATTTAAAAGACAAAGTATTTTGCATTGCTTCAATATTCTCTTCCTTTGCTGCTTTCTTTACTTTGCCATGAAACATTATGTATACACACAGATTCTTTGTAAAAGAGATACCACTGTTTTTTCTACTCAAAAGGAACTTTCTCTTTAGCTTAAAAAAGTGGTGCAGATGAAACACTGAGAAAAAAAATTATTCACCAGCCTACAGAAAACCCAGGAGCAGGCAGATGCAGGAGCAGGTGCTGTATCTTTTATTTTGTAGCAATAGCCAAGGTTTTCATCTCTGCAGGGGTCTGTTCAGAAAATCCCCTGATCTTTAATGAAAGCTACCCCACTCCTGAACCCACTATTAGAGGAAAGCTGGTAAAGATGAAACTGTAGCCCCAAGAGACCAAGAAATGGAAATCCTGAATACCCCAAATGCTTACTCTTCCCTTGGAAGGCAGTGACATATATTGGTTATGTGACCTTGAGCAAATTACTTAAGCTCTATGTGCCTTAGTTTCCTCATCTATAGAATGGGGATAAAAATGATATTTTCCTTATAGGGTTATGTTAAAAATATAATGGGTACCAAATGAATAATTGTTGACATGGGGAGAATATTATTTTTAAACTATTGATTATTTCATAGCTCAGGAAATGATGGAGGGAAATGTGATATCTTAGAGATGAGCTCCTGTCTCTTAGATGAATTCATGAGTCACACAGAATTCATAATCCATATAATTCACTACATAAAAAATACCATATCTCTAAGGAAAAAGATAATTAAGAAGTGGCCAAAAATTCCCCTTCTTCCCTTTCTCTCTTGACTCATTTCAATCAGATATCCATCTCCACCTTTCCATCAAAATAGTTCCTGCCAGCCTGCCAGTGTCACCAATAACTGCAATATTGATAAACTCCAAGGTCGTTCCTTGGTCCTCATCTTACTTTATCTATCAGCAGCAGGTGACACGGCCATTTCTCTCTCCTCCTTGAAACATTTCCTCCATTAGTCTTCTAGTTCATCCTTCTCTCTGCTCTTTTCTTCCTTCGCTTTCTTCACTTGCTCATCATCATCCCCCAGACCTCTAAAAGTGGGAATGTTTTAGGACATACTTCTCACTTTTATTCCACTTTCAATCTGTGGTTTCCCCTAGCTGATGTCATCCCATTACATGGTTTTAAATAGGATTTATAACACTAAATGGCTTTATATCCCTAGATGAAGTCTGTCATCTGCAGTCCAGACTTGTGCATTCAACTGCTTATTTGACATCACCACTTGTACAATTTGCTGTCTGATAGACTTCTCAAAATTAAGAGTCCCAGAATTGAACTTCCTATTCCTACCACCTCATAACCTGGCCTATGCTACTGTCTATCCACTCTTAGAAAATGACAACTTTATCCTTCCAGTAGTTCATGCAGATTCTTTGGAGTTATCCTCAATTCTTCTCTTTCTCTCTTATTCCATCCATCAGTTAATCCTGGTATTTCTTGCTATAAAATATATCTGCTTCTCATCAACTTTACCTCTGCTATTCTGGACCAAGCCAATGTAAATTTTTCCCTTGATCAGTTGAAGAGTCTCTTAACCTGTCTCCTTATTTCCACTTTGCCTCATTCTATCTTCAACACAACATAATAATCCCTTAAAATGTGAAGTCCTCTCCTCAGATTTCTCTAATACCCATTCATTTCACTTAGAGTGGATGTCTGAGGTGACTTCTGTGGTTCTCAGTTGTCCCAGACTGTAAAAGAAGTATAGCATCAGCATTTACTTCTTATGAGGTCTTATCAGAAGAGCACTCTGTGCTTCAGCACTTCTACTTCTCACCCCTCTGCATCTCCTCCTTATCCTTCCCTGCTCATCCTGCTCCAGCCATACTGGTCTCCTTGGCCTACCTATGCCTCAAGGCTCTGAGTTCTTTCTGCTTGAATTTTCCCTCAAGCCCTTCATATGACTTACTGTCAACTTGGCTGTAGATTCCTAAATCCCTAAGTATGGCCTGCTGTAACTACCCTAAATAAAATAATGCATTCTCCCTAACCTAGATGCCACTCCTGTATATATTTTTATACAGGATATTTTTAGCATTCCAGGTATTGAATAGACATTGATGTGTTTCTTCCATTACTAGGGTATTAGGTTCATGAGGGCTGAGACTTGGTTCACTACCTCTGCCTGTAGTCAATGCCTGATACATGGAAAGCACATAAACAAATATTTGTTAAACGAATGAATTAATGAAGAATGTGATTCCTGCTCTTATAGACCTCACGGGTTTTGTTCAATAAGTTCAATCAATATTTGGGCACTTAATCCATGCCAGGTCTGGTTCTTGGAGCTGGGGATGTATAAATGAAGGAAATGTGCCTTTTTCCCTCTGGGAACTGACAGCTTGCTGGATGAGATGGATAATTGTGTTGGCCTAGGTGCTCATTCTTCCACTAACAGCAGCAAAAATGTAGGGCCTGAGAAATGGCTTACACATAGCACTTATTTTATGACGTTACCCAGTGAAAAGGGGTAGAGTACTGGGAAATGAAAGAAGGGGAAACAAAAGCTAATAGGAGTGTGTGGTGTTAAGCTGATTGCCCTGTGGGGAAATTGAGCTGACGTCAACTCTGCCCTTCTGAGGAATGGTGTAGAAAGCATCTCAGAATGATGAACTGGGAAGCAAAGGAAGAGTGTTCATCATTCACCAGTTCCCCTTCTCTCACTGGTTGAAGGTTATTCCATGGCAGGTTAACTCCCTCATGCTTCCAGGGTGTACATGTATATTAGTCCATTCCCATGCTGCTAATAAAAACACACCCAAGACTGGATGATTTATAAAGGAAAATGTTTCAATTGACTCACAGTTCCACAGGGCTGGGGAGGCCTTTGGAAACTTACAATTATGGCAGAGGAGAAGCAAACACATCCTTTTTCACATGGCAGCAACAAGGGGAAGTGCTGGGCAAAACAGGGGAAAGCCCCTAAAGAAACCATCAGATATCATGACAACTCACTCACTATCAGGAGACCACCATGAGGGTGACTGCCCCCATGATTAAATTACCTCCCATTGGGTCCCTCCCATGGCATGTGGTGATTATGGGAACTACAATTCAAGATGAGATTTGAGTAGGGACAGAATGTCCAACCATATCATTCTGCCCCAGCCCATCCCAAATCTCATATCCTTACATTTCTAAACCAAATCATGCCCTTCCAACAGTCCCTGAGTCTTAACTCATTCCAGCATTAACCCAAGGGTCTAAAGTCCAAAGTCTCACCTGAGACAAGGCAAGTCCCTTCCATCTATGAGCCTGTAAAAGCAAAAGCAAGGTAGTTACTTCCGAGATACAATGGGGGTACAGGCATTGGGTAAATATGTCCATTCCAAATGAGAGAAATTGGCCAAAACAAAGGGACTGGAGGCCCCATGCAAGACCAAAATCCAATAGGGGAGTCATTAAACCTTAAAGTTCCAAAATGATCTCCTTTGACTCCATGTCTCACATCCAGGTCACGCTGATGCAAGAGTACTCCCACAGCCTTGGGCAGCTCCACCCCTGTGGCTTTGCAGGATACAACCCCACTCCTGGCTGCTTTCACAGGCTGGTGTTGAATGTCTGCATCCTTTCCAGGCACATGTTGCAAGCTGTTGGTGTATCTACTATTCTGGAGTCTGGAGGATGGTGGCCCTCTTCTCACAGCTTCACTAGACAGTGCCCCTGGAGGGACTCTGTGTGGGGGCTTTGACCCCACAATTTCCTTTCTTCACTGCCCTAGCAGAGGTTCTCCTTGAGGGCTCCATCCCTGCATCAAACTTCTGTCTGGGCAACCAAATGTTTCCATACATCCTCTGAAATCTAGGTGGAGGTTCCCAAACCTCAGTTTTTGACTTATGTGTACCCACAGGCTCAACACAACTTGTAAGCTGCCAAGGCTTGGGGCTTGTATTCTCTGAAGCAATGGGCTGAGCTGAATGTTGGCCCCTTTTAGCCATGGCTGGAGCTGAAGCAGATGGTACACAGGGCACCAAGTCCTGAGGCTGCAGGGGGACCCTGGGCCTGGTCCATGAAAGGATTTTTCCCTCTTAGGGAAAAATGGCCTGGAGACATTTTCCCCAATGTCTTGGTGATTAACATTGGGTCCTCATTACTTATGTAAATTTCTGTAGCCAGCTTGAATTTCTACTCAGTAAACGAGGTTTTCTTTTCTATCACATAGTCAGGCTGCAAATTTTCTAAACGTTTATGCTGTGCTTCTTCTTGAATGCTTTGCCACTTAGAAATTTCTTCCACCAGATGCCCTAAATCATCTCTCTCAAGCTGGGAGTTCCACAGGTCTCTAGGGCAGTGGCAAAATGCCAGCAGTCTCTTTGCATAGCAAGAGTGACCTTTACTCCAGTTCCCAAAAAGCTCCTCATCTCTAAGATCGCCTCAGCCTGGACTTCATTGTCCATCCATATCACTATCAGCACTTTGGTCAAAGCCATTCAACAAATCTCTAGGAAATTCCAAACTTTCCCACATCTTCCTATCTTCTTCTGAGCACTCCAAATTGTTCCAACCTCTGCCTCTTACCCAGTTCCAAAGTCACTTCCACATTTTCAGATATTTTTACGGCAACACCCCACTACTTGGTACCAATTTACTGTATTAGTTTCTTCTCATGCTGCTAATAAAGACATACTGAGACTGGGTAATTTATAGAGGAAAGAAGTCTAATTGATTCACAGTTCCACAGGGCTGGGGAGGCCTTAGGAAACTTACAATCATGGCGGAAGGGAAAGCAAACACGTCCTTCTTCACATGGAGGCAGCAAGGAGACGTGCCGAGCAAAACGGGGAAAAGCCCCTTATAAAACCATCAGATTTCATGAGAAGTCACTATCATGAGAACACTATGAAGGTAACTGCCCCCTTGATTAAATTACCTCCCACTGGGTTTGTCCCACAACATGTGGGGATAATAGGGACTATAATTCAAGATGAAATTTGAGTGGGGACACAAAGCCTAACCATATCAGCATGAGTGAGTGGCATGATGATGGATATTTGTCCCCTGCAAATCTGATGTTGAAATGTAATCCCCAATATTGGATGTAGGGGGTAGGAGGGCTGGTTTAAGTCATGGAGGCAATGGTTCCTTACCATTACCATATGGTAATTTGTTACAGTAGCCCAAACTGACTAAAAGAGACTTTGATGTGTGTAGCCATTATAAGCAAACTGAGTGGCTTATTTTTCACGGTTCTGAAAATTAGAAATTCTGATGTCAAGGTGACTGCCTAATTGGGTTCTTGATGAGGGCTCTCTTCCCAGTTATGCCCTCATATGCCTTTTCCCTGGTGCATGCATACCCAGAAAGCAACTTCCTATCTCTCTTTTCATAAAGGCATTAATCCCATCATGAGATCTCCACCCTCACAACATCATCTCACTCTAATTACTCCCCCAAAGCCCTACCACCAGGTACTATCATAGTCAGGATTAATTTCAACATATATATATTTGGTGGGGGTGGGGGCAGTGGTAGAAACATTCAATCCATAGCAAAGCCTTTGCCAATCTCTTCCTTTTTTCTTTATCAGATTGCAAAGGTATAATGTAAACATAGGTAAAAGATGGTACTGGGTGTAGTAGCTACTCAAAATTGATTCTGAAGGTATTGGATTATAAGCCTAGCTTAGAAAGGAAAGACAAATTAAGGTTTGAGGACCAGAGAACACATTACATGAGTGCCTACTGGTTACAGAGACAGTGAGGGACACTAATGATGGAAACACGAATGACTTATGGTCCCTATCCTCAAGAAGTCTTACATGTGGAGGGAGCATCTTGCTAAATAATCAGTTGAGTAATATGATTGAGACATTGGAGAAAAGATGAGGTGATGTATTTTAATTCCATAAAAACTTTTTAAAATTATTTGTCTTAAGTATTTAGCCTTATATTTTTGTAATAGATATAGTATTAAAGATCTGCTGAACCTTTGTACAAGTCTATTCTAAATTGGATTTGTAATACAAATAAGGGTTTTCCAGGTTATTATGTGTACCACTTTTCAAAATTCAGAATGTTTGTTTTGAGTACTACATTAATCATCATTGTGGATGAATGGATGCGTGGGTGGATAGATAGATAATGTGAATTCCTCAACTTCACGATCGCTTTAGTCTAGTTATAGAAGAGAACTAAGTATACTGGTCTATGACTAACTCTCATATAATGTGGTAGTTATCTGATAAGCGTATGCAGAGAGATCTGAGGGTAAAGGAGGGAGGTAAAAGTTCTACTTTGAGCTGTGAGGAATGGATCTAGGAAGTCTTCAAAGAGAAATTGACTTTGGGGCTGTTTTTCAGTTGAAGAATTTCAATATATGCAGATTGGGGAAGGACATTTCAGGAACAGGGACAGCTGAATCAAAGGACAATGATATTTTCAAGAATGCTTTATAGGCAATGAAATGGCTACAGGTGGCTGCAGTATCAGGAACATGGCAGGGGTGGGTTGGAGGAGCCTGGCAATGCCTGCTGGGGTGAGATGGTGGCAATCTAACTTTCAGGCTAAGGAGCTTTATCTTCACGTTGTTGGTTGTCAATTTCCCATTCTCACAAGGTGCTCTTCTACAACCAATTACAAAGACAAATATGTCTGGTAAATTTTTTGGAGGTACACATTGCACATTGGCTTATTAAAGCTGCTAAAGAGTAAAGAAGCTGTTTAACTTAGTTTAAGTCCAGCATTTTTCAAAAGTCTCTAAAACAGGAAAACATTTATTTTTTTCCTCTCAACATCTATTTGAATCCTATGGAATATCACTGCAGGGAATACCTTGGAATTGAAGAGTTTAAAGAAAGAACCAGTGTGATCATTTTACCTTTTTAAATGTCACCCTGGTTACAGTGTGTGGTATGGAGTGGAAACCATTAATTTGGAAACAAGGAGATGAAATAAGCTGTTGCTGCACTTTCTTCAGAGAGAGAGAGAGAGAGAAAGCGGATGCACGTGCAAGAGAGAAGATGAAATGGGAATTGGGTGCTGATGACAGAAATGGGTAAAGGGGAGAGGTATGAGCAAGCTTTTTTAAGGAGATGACTTGTTGAGATCGGGTGACTTATGGGCTTTGGGGAACAAGAGAGGGATCTTGTGTACCATTTATTTTCTGCATTGTGGAACTGGGTGAATGGTGGGGCCACTCACAGAATGAGTGCCACACATGGGAAGGAAGATGTTGGTGGATGAAAAATTCACTTTGAGTTTACGTACCTGTAGAAAAGACACATTAAGACACAGAGAACCCTCCATCTTTCTGATAAGTCATTTCTTCTGTTTTCTTCTTCTGCCAGTCCCAGAAGTCTCAATCTGCTTTTTCTTCCTGTGAATTATTCTCCAACCCTCATTCTCCAGCTCTCCTTCGTTCATGACCATTCTCCAAATATGCCATGCACATTCACAGCGATGTGCATTGACTCCATTGTTCTGTCATTCCAGAATGACTTTCCTGACTGTATGTGTTAGAAATTGTCTTTAGCTCGCAGCAACAGACATCCAACTATAATGGCTTAAATTTTTAGTGTATCTCATATGAAAACAAAAAGTTTCAATAATAAACAGTCCAGAACTTGTTTTGACATCACACCAACTTTTCTAACTTTTGATCCACAGTTCTTAGCAGCAGCTTCTGTCCTCAGAGATATAAAATGACTCATGGAACTCTACCCATCACAATCACGTTTCAAATAGAAGTAGGAGAGAGCAGAAATAACCTACATATTATCTGTTTCCTCTTAAGAAGCCATTCCAATGTTCTACCTAACCATTCATGTTTACATATTATTGGCTATACCTAGATGTAAGGGGACTGGGAATTAAAATGTAGTCTTTTCCTGTAATACGTTGCTACTGAGGGAAGAAAAAAGTGAACGAGGGTGTTTTGTTTTTTTTTTTTAATTTGGGTTTTTAATTTTTCAAGGAAGAGGAAGGAAATATATACAGAAGAGCAGTCTCTGCCACATTGACCTTCACCTTTTGCAACTCTGCCTAGGGTTGATCTAACTTTAAATCAATCACCATGTCCTTGAGAAGAACTTCTCTGAATTGACCTCCTGCCAGAGCAGCTTTTTTCTTCTGAAGCAGGCACATTACCTTCTGTTCAGCACTCATTTACTTTACGTTTTCCTTATCCTTTCTTGTACCTCTGGCTCCTTCCTGCAAGATCCTTGGGAGCAAGATCTATTTTTATATTAGTTCCAGTGTTCTCTTTTGATCTCTCTGAACCTCAGGACCTGATATCACCTCTGGGTCCTAATAGGAACTTAGAAGAAGTTGGGTCTAATTCATGGTTCTCAGACTCTAGAGTACATCAAAATCATCTGGAAGGCTTATTAAGCATAAAAATGGCTGGACCCTACTCTCGAAGATCTGGATTCACTAAGTCTTAGTCCCAGACTGAGACTATGCATTTCTGACAAGTTTGCAGGTGGTACTGGTGCTGCTGGTCCAGAGAGCACACTCTGAGAATCTTTTTTGTAGGGATTTCCTACGAAGGTTCTCTCACATTACATCCCAGGGTACTTTCTTGGTCTCAGGATGGCTAGCTGTACATCTTTCTTTCTCCTCACAGGGCCCATTGTTTTCTCTTTTTACTCTCGCCTTTTTACAATCAAGAAAAACATCTCAAACAAGTTCACAGTTTGTCAGCTGAGTAGGTCTTGCACAATAAGTGGGAAATGGGACAATGACAGTCAAGGACATAGTCTGAACTCATCACAATACTCAATAGTTTACATAGCCTTGCTTTTCTTTTTCTTTTTTTTTTTCAGATTTTTTTTCATCATGACCTTCACAGTGCTTCCCTCCTTCTCTCCCTCACCACCCAGTTAAGCAGTCCCATGCTACCAACTCCGCCACCAGCCCAGCTGAGTGTTAATTCTCTTCTGGAAAGTCATGCTAGTCCTGATAGAGGCCCCTCATTGCTAGGAGAACCGCTAACCCCAACAAATCCTCCCAATGATGTTTATGAAATATTTCAGTTGAACTAAAAGATTTTCTCCAGGCCAGTAATTATTGTCATTAACATTTAGATAAGTTGGCTGTTTCCTGCTCTATATTACTCTGTGTTCCATTGCCTCATAATGGAGTAAGATAGGAAGGAGTGAGGAATTTCAAACAAAATGGTCTTTGCTAATAAAGTTCAATGCCTCCTTTAGGATGCTTTCGGTAGTCCATGAAGCTAGCATCCTCCATAGTCACACCCCTCTCCTCTGCATTCCTCTGGTGGGGCCCATGGTGATCCTGAACCCTTTTGTTCCCATGTATCCCTAGCCAAAAGAGGACTCAGCCTTACTTCTTCTTGTGAGCCAGAACAGACTCATCTGGGGTTCCAAGCTTAAATGGTTTTCCCATGTGGCTCCCTGGCTCTTATCCTAGCAATCAGGCCTAGAGTGAAGGACTGCCTTGCAACTTTTGAGCACTCTTTTAACTCTCAAAGCACAGGAAAGCTAAATCTCCTCCCAGATTTCTCAAACTCTAGTGGAAGTGCCTGAATCTGTATTCTCCACTTTAAAAAAATATATCAGACTTAAGTATAACTATAGCTATTATGTCCTTAATAGAAAGTCTAACCTGATGATGTACAATAGGCTTTGAGGAGTCAGATAAAAATGAGTTCCAATGTTTTATATGTTAGGTAGAGCAGGTTGAGAAAATGGAGAATTGGGTTCTAGCCTGCAGATGTGGAGATGGCTGTACATGACGCTTTAGCAGCCAGTTGGTGTTAAAGGGCAGGCAAGCTCCTAAAAAGTTAGTGTTCCTTTTGCAGCTCTTTTTGGGTCAGCGCTTTACAGAAGTGATGGGCACACAGGTTTACTAGGCTGTCATCATAAAGTGCAGTTTCATTAACTTCTAACCTTCTGCATTCAAATGGTAGCACCCACTGACTTCACTGCCCAAACACAAGTAATTTTATCCCAATTATATTTTTAGTTGTTTACTTTTTGTTTTATATTTTGAAAGTATTTTAAAAAGTTGAAAAATAATACTTCATTAATTGTTATCATTTTGACATGTTTGCTTTAAACATCTTTCTTTTATCTCTCTCTGTCTCTGACTCTTTCCCTCTCTTCACACCACACACACACACACACACACACACACACACACACACACACACGGAGAGAGGAGAGAAGAGAGATACACACATCTGTTACTATTTTTGTGAACTAAATTAATTAAATGTGAATTAAATTAATGTTTGAGGTGATGGATAAGCTAATTACTCCAATTTGATCATTACATAATGTATACATGTATCAAAACATCACACTGTACCACATAAATATGTACTATTATTATATCTCAATTAAAATTTCATAAAACTTAAAAAAAAATTAAAATTTCCTGGTGTGGGTGGCAAATTATATGGTTGCCCTATTATCATTTCTGCAGACATGACTTGTGTGACTTCCTCTCGGCCTTTAGCAATGTTGTGGGAGTTCAGGCTGACCTAGAGGCACAGACCTCAAGCTCCAGAAAGCAGTTTCCAGCCACTCACCATGGGATGGGCAGTCTATTGGCCAGGAGAAAATTTTAATAATTGAATAAATTGAAATAAGTTTCAGGGCTCAGAAGCAGGTTAATCTTCTCCTCAGAAGCCTTTACTCTGTACTGAAATAAACTGTTTGCTTCTGAAACAAAATTATTTTCACAACCTAATGTGAAAATTTTCTCCTGGCCAATAGGCTGCCTACCCCATGGCGAGTGGCTGGAAATGGCTTTCTGGAGCTTGAGGTCTGTGCCTCTAGGTCAGTCTGAACTCCCACAACATTGCTAAAGGCCTAGAGGAAGTCAAACAAGTCATGTTTGCAGAAATGATAGTAGGGTAACCATATAATTTGCCACCCACACCAGGGAATTTTTTTTAAGTTTTATTATATTTTAATTGAGATATAGTAATTGTACATATTTATGGGGTACAGTGTGATGTTTTGATACATGTATACATTGTGTAATGATCAAATCAGAGTAATCAGCATATCCATCACCTAAAACATTTATTCTTTGTAGAGAAAACCCAGAATCCTCTTTTCTAGCTGTTACTATTTTGAAATATACAATAAGTATTAACTGTAGTCATGCTACAGTGCAATGGAAGACTTGGACTTGTTTTTCCTATCTAACTCTTCCAACTTTGTACTAATTGACCACCAGCCCATAATCCCCTGATCCTTTCTACCCTCTCTAGCCTCTGATAAACCATTGTTCTATTCTCTTGTTTTTAACTTTTATTTTAATTTCAGGGGTATATGTGCAGGTTTCTTATATAGCTAAATCTGTCATGGGGGTTTGTTGTACAGACAATTTTGTCACTCAGCTATTAAGCCTTGTACCCACTAGTTATTTTTCCTGATCCTCTCTCTCGTCCCAGATCCTCTCTCTGATAGGCCCCATTGTCTGCTGTTGCCCTCTATGTGTCCATGTGTTCTCATCACTTAGCTCCCAATTATAAGTGAGAACATGCAGTATTTGGTTTTCTATTCATGAATTAGTTTGCTAAGGATAATGGCCTGCAGCTCCATCCATGTCTTACAAGGGACATGATCTCATTCTTTTTTATGGCTGCATAGTATTCCAAAGTGTATATGTACCACATTTCCTTTATCCAGTCTACCATTGATGGGCATTTAGGTTGATTCTATGTCTTTGCTATTGTGAATAGCACTGCAATAAACATACACATGCATGTGTCTTTATGATAAAACTATTTATATTATTTGGGGTATATACCCAGTATGAGATTGCTGGGTCAAATGGTAGTTCTCTTTTTAGGCCTTTGAGGAGTCACCACACTGTTTTCCACAATGGTTAAATTAATTTACACTGCCAACAACAGTGTATAAGCATTCCTTTGTATCCACAGCCTTGCCAGCACCTGTTTTTTTTTTTTTTTTTTTAATAGCTGTTCTGACTGGTATGAGATATTTCATTGTGGTTTTGATTTGCATTTCTGTAATAATCAATGTGTCGAGCATTATTTCATATGCCTGTTGGTCACATGTATATCTTCTTTTGAAAGGTGTCTTCACTCTTCACGTCCTTTACACACTTTTTAATGGGGTTGTTTGTTTGTTTTTTCTCATAAATTTAAGTTTCTAATAGATGCTGGATATTAGACTTTTGACAGATACATAGTTAGCAAATATTTTCTCCCATTCTGTAGGTTGTCTGTGTACTGCATTGATAGTTTCTTTTGCTGTGCAGACACTCTTTAATTTAATTGGATTCCATTTGTCAATTTCTGCTTTTGTTGTAATTGCTTTTGGCATCTTTGTCATAAAAACTTTCCTTATTCCTATGTCCAGAATGGTATTGCCTAGGATGTCTTCCAGGGTTTTTATAGTTTGGGGTTTTACATGTAAGTCTTCAATTAATCTTAAGTTGATTTTTGTATATAGTGTAATGAAGTCCAGTTTCAATCTTCTTCATATAGCTAGCCAGTTATCCCAGCATCAGTTATTAAATAGGGAATCTTTTCCCTATTGCTTGTTTTTGTCAGGTTTGTCAAACATCAGATGGTTGCAGATGTGCAGCCTTATTTCTGTGCTCTTTATTCTGTTCCATTAGTCTGTGTCCGTTTTTGTACCAGTGCCATGCTGTTTTGGTTACTGTAGTCCTGCAGTATAGTTTGAAGCTGGGTAGCATGATGCCTCCAGCTTTGTTCTTTTCGCTTAGAATTGCCTTTGCTATTTTGGCTGTTTTTTGGTTCCACATGAATTTTAAAATAGTTTTTTCTAGTTCTGTGAAGAATCTCAAAGGCAGTTTGATAAGAAAAGCATTGAATCTATAAATGGCTTTGGACAATATGGCCATTTTAGCAACATTGATTCTTCCTATCCAAGAACAGGGAATGTTTTCCCATTTTGTGTGTGTGTCATCTCTGATTTCTTTGAGCAGTATTTTGTAACTCTCCTTGTAGAGATATTTCAGCTCCCTAGTTAGCTGTATTGCTAGGTATTTTACTCTTTTGGTGGCAGTCGTGAATGGAATTGTGTTCCTGATTTGGCTGTTGACTTGATTATTGTTAGTGTATGGGAATGCTAATGATTTGTGTACATTAATTTTGAGACTTTGAAATTTTGATGAAGTTGTTTATCAGCTTAAGGAGCTTTGGGACCAAAATTATACGGTTTTCTAGCTACAGAATCATGTCATTTGCAAACGGGGATAGTTTGACTTCCTCTCTTCCTATTTGGATGCTCTTTATTTCTTTCCCTTGCCTGATTGCTCTGGCTAGGACTTCCAATACTGTGTTGAATAGGAGTGGTGAGAGATGACATCCTTGTTTTTTACCAGTTTTCAAGGGGAATGCTTCCAGATTTTTGCCATTCAATATGATTTTGGCTGTGTGTTTGTCATAGTTGGCTGTTATTATTTTGACGTATGTTTCCTCAACACCTAATTTACTGAGAGTTTTTAAAATGAAGGAGTGTTGAAATTTATTGAAAGCCTGTTATGCATCTATTGAGACAATCATGTGGTTTTTGTATTTAGTTCTGTTTATGTGATGAATCACATTTATTGATTTGCATATATCAAACCTTGCTTCTGGGGAAAAAGCTTACCTGATAGTGGTGAATAAGCTTTATGATGTGCCACAGAATTTGGTTTGCCAATATACTGTCTAGGATTTTTGCATCAAAGTTCATCAAGGATATTGGCCCAGTGTTTTATTTTTCTTGTTGCTGTATCTCTTCCAGGTTTTGGTATTAGGATGATGCTGGCCTAATAGACTGAGATACAAAGGAATCCTTCCTCCTCCATTTTTTGGAATAATTTCAGTAGGAATGGTATGAGCTCTTTTTTACATATCTGGTAGAATTCAGCTGTGAATCTGTCTAATCCTGGCCTTTTTTGTTGTTGTCAGTAGGCTATTTATTACTGATTCAATTTCAGAGTCATTATTGGTCTAATTAGAGATTCGGTTTCTTCTTGGTCCAGTTTTGAGATGGAGAATGTGTCCAGAAATTTATCCATTTCTTCTAGATTTTTTAGTTTATGTGCAGAGAGGTATTCATAATATTCTCTGATGGTTGTTTTTCTGTGGGGTCGGTAGTAACATCCTCATGTTCCTGATTCTGTTTATTTGAATCTTCTCTATTTTTTTCTTTGTTAGTCTAGCTAGCCATCTATTTTATGAAATTTTTCAAAATACTAGCTTCTGTATTGGTTGATCTTTTCAATGGTTTCTTATGTCTCTTTTTTTTTTCTGTTTATCACTAATTTTGGTTATTTCTTGTCCTCTGCTAGCTTTGGAGTTAGTTTCCTCTTGATTCTCTAGTTCTTTTGGTTGTGATGTTAGATTACTAAATTAAAAATTTTCTAACTTTTTGATGTGAGCATCTGGTACTATAAATTTCCCTCTTAACACTGTCTTAGCTGTGTCCCAGAGGTTCTGGTATGTTGTATCTTTGTTCTTATTAGTTTCATAAAACTTATTGATTTCAGCCTTCATCCATTATTTACCCAGAAGTCATTCAGGAGAAGGTTATTCAATTTACACATAATTACGTGTTTTTGAGTGAATTTCTTAGTCTTGATTTCTAACTTGATTGTGCTATGGTCAGAGAAAGTGGTTGTTATGATTTTACTTTTTTTGGCATTTGCTGAGGAATGTTTTGTCTCTGATTATGTGGTTGATTTTAAAATATGTGCCATAAGGCAATAAAAAGAATGTGTATTCTATTGTTTTTAGGTGGAGAGTTCTGTAGATGTCAATCAGGTCCATTTGATACAGTGCTGAGTTCAGGTCCTGGATATCTTTGTTAAGTTTTTGCCTTGATAATCTGTCTAATACTGTCAGTGGGGTGTCAAAGTCTCCAACTAATACTGTGTGGGAGTCAGCATCTCTTATTAGGTCTCTAAGAACTTGCTTTATTAGTCTAGGTGCTTCTGTGTTGGGTGCACATATATTTAGGATAGTTACATCTTCTTGTTGAATTGAGCAGGTTGCTCCTTGCCAGCATAACTTACTCATTTTTCTGAGTCACTGGGGGCTAAGAATGAGTCCTACTGTGAGGTAGCCCCATGAAGGATTCCCAGCTTCCTTCCCCTTCAGCCCGGCTTCTGTGTCTTCCCTTCATCTACTTCCAGTGCCTTCTCTTGGAATATCTGTTAGGAACACACCAGTTGTCCTTGTCCCTCCATAGCAGCTGTTCTACCTGGCTGTGTCTGGTCAGCTATCTTGCTGAGCTACATCCCTGTTCTATTCTCTAAGTCTATAAAATCAACTTTGTTAGATAACACAAATGTGTGAGATCATTAAGTATTTGTTCTTCCATGCTTGGCTTAATTCACTTAACATAATGCCCTCTAGGCTTATCTGGTTTGTAGTGAATGACAGAATTTCATATTTTTTATGATGGAATAGTATTAAATTGTGCATATATACAAAATTTAAAAAATATATTTATTCTTTGATAGACACTTAGGTTCATTCCATACTTTGGCTCTTGTGAATAGTGCTACAAAAACAAGGGATTGTAGATATCTTTCACATACTGATTTTATTTCCTTTGAATTGATTGTTTGACCATATGGTAGTTCTATTTTTGTTTTTTTTGAGAAAGATCCATACTGTTGTCCATAATGGCTGTACTAATTTACATTCTCAACAATAGTGTACAAATTCCCTGTTTTCCACATCCACATAAGCATTTCTTGTTTTTTATTCTTTTGATAATATCCAGTCTAATTGGCATGAGCTAATATCATCCTGGTTTTGATTTACACTTCTCTGATGATTAGTAATGTTGAATATTTTTCCATATACCTGTTGGTCATTTGTATACCTTCATTTGAAAAATGCGTGTTCAGATCTTTTGCCCATTTTTAATCAGATTTTTTAACTATGTTGAATTGTTTGAGTTCTTTGTGTATTCTACATATAAGCCCCTTGAAAGTTTGTAGCTATTTTCTTCCATTCTGTAGGCTGTATCTTCACTCTGTTGATTGTTTCCTTTCTTTTGCATAAGCTTTTTAGTTTGATGCATTCCCATTTGGTTATTGTTGTTGTTGTTACCCGTGCTTTTGAGGTCTTACTCTGAAAAAAAGCATTTCCCCAACAAATGTTATAACGTGTTTGTCCCGTTTTCTTCCAGTAATTTTATAGCTTCAGTTCTTACATTCAAATTTGTAATTGATTTTGATTTGATTTTTGTATATAGTGATAGATAGAGGTCTAGTTTCATTTTTCTTCTTGTTGATATCCAGTTATCCCAGCACCATTTACTAGAGAGACTGTCATTTTTCCCAATGTGTATTGTTGGCACCTTTAGAAAATTTGTTTACTGTAAATGTGTAAATTTATTGCTGAGAACTCTATTCTGCTCCATTTGTCTATGTTTCTGTTTTTATGCCAGTAGCATGCTCTCTTGGTTATTATAGCTTTGTAATATATTTTGAAATCAGGCAGTATGATGCCTCCAGCTTTGTTCTTATTGCTCAAGATTATTACTTTGACTATTTAGGATCTTTTGTGATTCCATACAAATTTTAGGATGTTTTTTACTTTTATAAATAATAGCATTGGTATTTTCACAGGGATTATATTAAATCTATAGATTGCTTTTTGTTATATGTACATTTTAACAATATTAATTCTCCTAATGCATGAATATTTTTCTCTTTATTTGTGTCCTCTTTAATTTATTTTATCAATGTTTTATAATTTTATCATATAAATTTTTCACTTTTTTGGTTAAATTTATTCCTAAGAAATTTTTGGTAACTATTGCAAATGGGATTGTCTTCTTTATTTCATTCTAAGGTAGTTAACTGTTAGTATATACAAATACTTTTCTATGTTGATTTTGTATTTTGCAACTTTACTAAATTTGTTTATTAGTTCTAGTATTTTTTGGTGGAGTCTTTAGTGTTTTCTAGGTATAAGATTATGTTATCTGAAAACAGGAATAATCTGACTTCCTCCTTTCAAATTTGGATGACCTTTTTTTCTTTCTCTTGACGAATTGCCCTGACTTGTACTTCCAGAACTATTTTGAATAGAAATTATGAAATTGGGCTTCCTTGCCTTCTTCCACATCTTAGAGGAAATGCGTTTTACTTGCCCTTACTTATGTGATGTTAGCTTTGGATGTGGTATATGGTATTAATTGTGTTGAGGTACATTCCTACCATACCTAATTTGTTGAGAGTTTTTAGCATAAAGGGATGTTGAATTTCTGTGTATAATAAAATAATCATAAGGTTTTTATTCTTGATTGTATTAATATAATGTATGATGCACATTGATTTGCATATGTTCTACCACTCTTTCATCACTAGAATAAACCCCACTTGATCATGGTGGATGATCTTTTTAATGTGCTACTACTAAATTTGGTTTTTGAATATTTTGTTGAGAATTTTTGCATCTATCTTCATCAGGAATATTGACCTGTGGTTTTCTCTTCTTGTTTGTTTTCTTTTCATTGTGTTCTTCTTTGCTTTTGGTATCCAGGTGTATTATTACGTTCTCATAGTGCTATGAAGAAATACCGGAGACTAGGTAATTTATAAAGAAAAAGAGGTTTAATGGACTGACAGTTTCACATGGCTGGGGAGACCTCACAATCATGGCGGAGGGTGAAGGAGGAACAAAATCAGTTCTTACATGGTGGCAGGCCAGAGAGCATGTGCAGGAAAACTGCCCTCTATAAAATCATCAGATCCTGTGACACTGATTTACTATCACTAGAATAGCACAGGAAAAAACCTGCCCCCATGATTCAATTACCTCACACCAGGTCCCTCCCACAATACAAAGGGATTATGGGAACTACAATTCAAGATGAGATTTGGGTAGGGACACAGCCAAACCATATCACAGGGTAATGCTGGCCTTAGAGATTGAGTTTGGAATAATTGCCTTCCCTTCAATTTTTTGCAATAGTTTGAGAATAATTGGTGTTAGTTCTTCTTTAAATGTTTGTTAGAATTCAGCAATGAAGCCGTTGGATTTCTTTGATGAGAGTGTTTTTATTAATGATTCAATCTCATTACTCATTATTGGTCTCTTTGGGTTTTCTATTTCTCTATGATCCTCTCTTGTTAGGTTGTATATCTAGAAATTTATCAATTTTTTTATGATTTTTCAATTTGGGATGTAGCTGTTCATAATTATTTGTATTTTTGTAGTATCAATTCGTACTGACTCCTTTTTTACTTCTGATTTCTTTATTTAGATCTTCTCTTTTTCTTAGTCTTGTTAAAGTTTTGTTGATTTTGTATATCTTTTCAAAAAACCAACTCATTGATTTTTTAAAATTTATTATTGATCTTCTTTAGTTTCTATTTCTTATTTTTCTTTATTTGTTCTTTTCCTCTATTGATTTTCGGGTTGTTTCATTTTTGCTTTTCTGCTTCCTTGTGGTACGCTATTAGATTGTTTACATGAAATTATTGTATTTTCTTGATGTCAGTGTTTATTACTGTAAACTTCCCTCTCAGCACTGCTTTAGGTGTATTCCGTAGGGTTCAAAATGTTGTATTTCCATTTTTATTTATCTCAAAAAAAAATTTAAATGTATTTTACATTTCTTATTGACCTATTTGTCATTCAGAAGCATATTGTTTGATTTCCATGTGTTTGTATAGTTTCCAAAATTACTCCTGTTATTAATTTCTAGTTTTATTGCAGTCAGAATGGATACTTGGTATGATTTTGATTTTTAAAAAATTGTTAAGGCTTGTTTTTTGCCCTAACAGATGGTTTATTCTTGAGAATATTTTATATGCAATTCAGAAGAATGTATATTCTGCAGCTTTGGATAGAATTTTCTGTAAATATTTATTAGGTTTATTTGGTCTAGACTGCAGTTCAAGTCCAGTGTTTCTTTGATTTTCCATCTGGGTAATCTACTCACTGCTGAAAGTGGAGTGTTCCCTGCTATTATTATATCAAAGTCTGTATCTTCCTGTAGGTATATTAATATTTGTTTTCTATATTAAATTGTTCCCACATTAGGTGCACATATATTTACACTTGCTATATTCTCCTGCTGTATCGAGAACTTTATCACTATATAATGGGCTTTTTTACATCTTTTTACAGTTTTTGGCTTAAAGTCTATTTTACCTGATAAAAGTATTGCTACTTCTGCTCTTGTTTTGTTTCCACTTGTATTAAATATCTTTTTCACCCTTCACTTTATGTGTACCCTAACAGGTTAAGTGAGTCTCTTGTAGATAGAATATAGTTAGCTCTTTTTGCATTACCCATTTAGCCACACTGTGTTTTCTAATTAGAGAATTTATTCTATTTGCAATCAAAGTAATTATTAATAAGTAAGGGCTTACTACTGCTATTTCATTATTAGTTTTCTAGACCCTTTCTTTCTTACTTTCTTACTGTATTCTTTAATGGTTAAATAATTGTATTTTGTAGTATGTTTGAGTCTTTGCTTTTTATTTTTAGTATATCTATTGTACATTTTCATTTTTGGTTATGATGGGGCTTATAAAGAAATCTTAGAGTTTAGCAAGTTATAGTAGAATGATAACAACTTAACTTTAATTTCAATAAAAGGAAAATAAACAAAAAACCTGTTCTCTTTAACTCCATTTTCCCTCCATATTTTGAATTACTGATATCAAATTTTATATCTTATATTGCTTATCTCAAGAAATTATTGTAGTTATTTTTGTCTTTTGGTCTTCATACTGAAGATACAAGTGGCCTACACACCAGGATTACAGTATTAAAGCGTTCTGAATTTGTCTGTATGTTTACTTTTACTAGTGAGTTTTATACCATCAGATATTTCCTTATCATATGTTAGCACCCTTTGTTTTCACTTTGAAGAATTCTCTCTAGCATTTCTTGTAAGAAAGGTCTAGAGGTGATGAATTTCCTCAGATTTTGTTTGTCTGAGAAAGTCCTTATTTTTCCTTCATTTCAGAAGGATACTTTTGCTCGGTACAGTATTCTTGGTTGGCAGCTTTTTTTTTTTCTTCTTCAGAACTCTGAATATATCATTTCACTACCTCTTGGCCTGCAAGATTTCTTCTGAGAAGCCTGTTGTCAGCTGTTTTGGAATTTTTAAAATATGTCATTTGCTTCTTTTGTTGCTTTCAGAAGCTACTCTTTGTGTGTGGCCTTTGATAATTTGGTTATAATATGTCTTGGAGTAGGCTTATTTGGGTTGAATCTGAATGATAACCTTTAACTTTCCTCAACTGATTATTTACATCTTTTTCCAAGATTGAAAATTGTTCTCTCATTGTTTCTTTGAATAAATATTCTACTTATTTTTGTCTCTGCTCCCTCTTGAACTCCAATAACCCCAAAATTTGCTCTTTTCATGCTATTCCATTTGTCTCATATGCCTTCTTGAGTCCTTTTCATTCTTTTTTCTTTTTTTCCTTCTGACTGTGAATTTTCAAATAGCTTGTATTCAAGTTCACTGATTCTTTCTTCTGCCTGATAAACTCTTTATCTTTGCATTTTTACTTCATTCAGTATATTTTTCAGCTCTAGAATTTCTGTTTGATTTCTTTATTATTTTAGTCTCTCTGTCAAATTTCTCTAATAATTTTTTAAATTGTTTCTTGATGTTTTCATGAAGTTCACTGAGCTTCCTTTACACAGCTATTTTGGATTCTTAGTGTAACTGATCATACATCTCCATCTCTTCAGAGCCTGTCACAGGAACCTTGCTGTGTCCTTTTAATTAGGTCCTAATTTTCTGATTGTTCTTGATGCTTGTGAATATATCTGCACATTAAAGAATTAGTTATTTATTCCAGTCTTTGCAATCTAGCTTTGTTTTTTCTGTTCTACTACAATGGGTCTGTCTAGTAATGTAAGCAGACTAACTGTTGTCAGAGCTCATAAACACTGAAGCTATAAATAAAAAGGAAGGTGAGGTTCTATTGCAAGTCCACCAGGGGTTCTGTTTTGCCCTCCAGAAATCCTCATTTCACCCGAAGGCCGCAGAGGCTGCCAACAACAAGTGGAGATACACATTTCCTTGTTTAATTTAGTGTGTACAGAAAGAGAGAGGAAACTTCTCCCCTAACCAAGGATTTTAGTCCTGTCCTTCAATCATATTGGGCTGGTCTAGCTGAACTATACATGTGTTGGCTGATAGTAGTTGCTAGGGGAGTATCATGCTCTTAGAAAGAGGATTTTGAGATAATGGAAGTTGAATTACTATGTTTACTCTAAACTTTCAGTGCTGCACAATGAACTTTCTGCCAAAAGGAAATGCTTCATTCTGCACTGGCCAATGTAGTAGCCACTGGCCAGATATGGCTATTATACACTTTAAGGCTACAGGAGCAACTGAGGAAATAAAAGTTTTACTTTACTTAATTGTAATGAATTTAACTTAAATAGCACTGTGGCTATTTATATTAACTACCACAGTGCTATTTAAATTAATTTAATTAAAATTAAATAAAATATTAGAGTAATAAAGTGACCAAGATTCAGGTTGGAGATGGACATAGGGTCTGACTCCATTGGGTCACATGGGCTGCAGTGAGGGAGAGAAGAGAACTCTGAGTAAAATTTAGGTCCTTTTTTGGAAGGAAGAGTTGAATATGTAGGTCTTCTATATCCTTGCTGCTCAAAGTTTGGTTCATAGACCACAAACATGGTTATCATGTGGCAACTCACTAGAAAAGCAGAATCTTAGGCCCTGTATCAGATAAGCTGAATCATAATTTGCAACTTAACAGAATTTTCAGCTTTTACCCCATGGTTTGGCTTAAAGACTTGCAATTTGAGAGACCTGGATTTCCAGTCTGGGTGTGCCACTAACCAACTCTAAGTGAATTATGCAACTTACTTCAGCTCTCTAAGTTTTCATTTTCCCACCTGATATGGCTTGGCTGTTTCCCCATCCAAATCTCATCTTGAATTGTAGCTCCCATAATCCCCATGTGTCATGGGAGGGACCCAGTGAGAGGTAATTGAATCATGGAGATGGGTTTTTCCCATGCTTTTCTTGTGGCAATGAATAAGTCTCATGAGATCTGATGGCTTTATAAAGGGCAGTTTCCCTACACACACTCCCTTGCCTGCCACCATGTAAGATGTGACTTTGCTCCTCCTTCACCTTCCACTATGATTGTGAGGCCTCCGCAGCCATGTGGAACTGTGAGTCCGTTAAACCTCTTTGTCTTTATACATAACCCAGTCTCATTATCTTTATTATCCATGTGAAAACAGACTAATACACCATCTCTAAGAACATTACAATAAGCCTTGCCTAACAGAGTTATTACAATTTTCATATGAAATACTGTGCATAAAATTCTTAGCATAGTACAGAGCATCTAATATCTGCTCATTAAATTGTAGTTTTTCTAGCCTCCTCTCTAGGACAGAATATGTCTTATCCATGGAGAAATCCACACCCTGGCCACAGCTTTGCACATAACAGAAGTTCAATAATGTGGGTTGAAATAACAGACACAATAAATGACTGAGTGAATTCATGATTAGGTTGCCCAGTGCCTCATAAATTATAGATGGATCAATACATACAATGCATTATTTTAATGAATAAATGCAATTATTTTACATGTATAACCAGAGCAATATTTGATTTTTCTAATTTTATTTGAATAATTTCTTACCTGACTACCTTGCCTAGAACTTCTTTCTTAAGGGAAGAAAGTTAAAAGGTACATACTTTTTGTATGGTCTTTCCTGTTGTCAGGCTTAGTTTATAAGGTGTTGCAAATATCCTCTATGGGCATGTTCTTTAGCAGCATTTGTAAAAGAAAAAGAAACACTCATGTGTCCACACTGTACATTTGGATCTTAGCTTAGTAACACTACTGGTGACAGCCCTCACAGGCAGCCTTAATGTCTTGTGAGGGAGCCCGCCTCCTTTCCCTCATAAGACAGGAGTCTTGAGCAGTTGCTTAAATTTTCAGACATTTTGTATCATCTTCCCAAGTAGACTGTCATCTTTCCAGCTTTCTGCAGCCAGGCTTGAAACTCTTCCAGCACTTCCTTTGTTCTCATCTTGTGAGACACAGTAGCCCACTTTGCAGTTATGTTCCTTGTACATTATTGTTAAGCCCAGTAAGATGAGAACTGCTGAGAATGTCTGTAGCCTAGTGTTGAGAAGTAGCAGATCCTAGCTCAAATGCCTGGAGTTGCTAACAGGCTTCACCAGTGATCTGGAATACGATCTTGGGTAACCAACAGTGTCTCTGACCCTCCATTTACTTATCTATAAAATAAACCAAAAACACACACATAAATAAACAAAAAGCTTATTTAACAATGTGTAAAATTTAAAGCTTTATGAAAGTGTAAGGTATTACTTATTTCTATTCTTTATTATTATCTTTCATTTATTGATTCAAACATGCCTATTGTCCATCTGCTATGGGGATTATGCTATATAATGTGCCAGAGTTAGAGAAATGACCAAATACAGAGTCCATGAACTCAATGACATAAAAGAGAAGACTATGAGCACCAAGAAGAGGCCAACTAGGGCAACTTGAAGTAGTCAGTAATAGGGCAACCTGAAGTAGTCAGTAAATACTTACTAAAAAAAAGGGGTATCTTGCTGGGCACAGTAGCTCATGCCTAAAATCCCAGCACTTTGGCAGGCTGAGGCTGATCGATCGCTTGAGCTCAGGAATTTGAGACCAGCCTGGGCAATGTGGTGAAACGCTATCTCTCCCAAAAATACAAAAATTAGCTGGGCATGGTGGTGCACACCAGTAATCCCAACTTCTTAGGAGGCTGAGGTGGGAGGGTAGCTTGAGCCCAATAGGTGGAGGTTGCAGTGAATCGAGATTGTGCCACTGCACTCCAGCCTGGGCAACAGAGCCAGACCTTGTCTCCGAAAAAAAAAAAAAAAAAAGTGGGGGGGGGCAGTATCTGAGGTCACTCTCAAGAGATGGGCAGAAATTAAGCAGACAAATAAGGGTAGAATAATTCAAGACTAGAGGAAGAATGGTGGATTCAATACAAATAGTTTTTAAATGTTGCCTTGTTTAAAGAAATGCATAAAGCTTTTTACCTATTTTAAATAAAAAGCAGAAAGTATGACATTTTAATTCCAGGAGGCGTTTTTGCCCATAGCGTGATCTACTTAATTCAGACAACTGATAGAAATTAAATTCAGAAAAGTGCCCTAGTATCCCCAAGGCCACATGGATTGTTAGTAGCAAAACTAGTTTACTAATGCTTAATCCAGCTGTTTTCCTTACATAATGCTACCTCCTCAATCCAGAGGCCAGATGATAACTTAATATTCTTAGTAGCATAGACTCTTTTGTCAGCACCAAACACAAATGTACAACCAGTGCTCCTCAGCTGGATACAGGTCACTTTTCAGCAGAATCTGTGTCATGGATGTTTGCTAAGAAGAAGAATTTTTAAAATTAGATCTGGGAGTATTTGGCATATTTCCACCTGGCACCCACACTCACTTAGATTACCAGAAATCTTAGGCTTAAGGAAAGCTTAATTAAAACCAAGTGGAGCACTTTCTGAGGAACTAACAGGATTACACAAATAAACTGGGCATTTTCTCTTCTCTTTTTGCTGTTCTGTTACTCTCAACCGAAACTTTGATTGATCTACACCATATATATTTATTTAATCACCAAGTTTTCTTTATTGATTGTGTATAGGAAAACTAAGATTTTTTTTGAAAAGCTTAATATTTTGTATAACTATTATGTATGCTATGATTATTAGAGGAAGATAGGGTGGATTAACTGCTGGATTTGAAATTCAAAACCTGTGTCTGATTCTTTGTGATAGAGATAACATATTGTTTGTGGTAATGAGGTGAAAGTGCCCACTATGATTTTGGGCCCATGGCAGTGGATCTCTATCTGCTAATTTTCTATGTTCATTGCTAATATTTCTCTCTTAGCCTCACCTTCATCATCAATAAAATGGAGATAATGTCTATTTCTTTCTTTCTTTCTTTTTCTTTTTTTTTTTTTTGAGATGGAGTCTTATTCTGTCACCCAGGCTGGAGTGCAGTGGTGTTATCTCAGCTCACTGCAAACTTCGCCTTCTGGGTTCTCCTGCCTCAGCCTCCTCAGTGGCTGGGATTACAGACGCCTGCCACCATGCCCGACTAATTTTTGTATTTTTAGTAGAGATGGGGTTTCACCATGTTGATCAGGCTGGTCTCGAACTCCTGACCTCATGATCTGCCCGCCTCGGCCTCCCAAAGTGCTGGGATTACAGGCATCAGCCACCGCACCCGGCCATAATGTCTATTTCTTCTACTTACCAAGAGATTATATAAAACTCATGATCTAGTGTGTTTGGAAATATGGTCTCAAAACTCAGAAGCCAATGGCATTATTGGCCACTTGAATTGGGACAGGAGTGTGGCAGAGTATCATGAACTACTTTGGATTGTGTGCCCAGAAAGACCTTTCCAAGGAGGTCATGTTTGAGCAGAATTCTGAATAGGAGAAGAAGCCAGCCATGTAAAGGATTGAGCATAGATATTCTAAGCAAGGGAAATAACCAGTACAAAGGCCCCAAGCCACTTATGAGCAAGGCATAAATGAAAAATTAAATCCACTCGATAGGCATAATCAGAGCGAAGTGTGCAAGGAAGAAAGAATTTGGAGATTGTATCACCAAGGTGTGTAGGCCATTCATGAAAAATGATGGTAGGGAGTTAGAAATGTTCTCTAGGGCAATGGAAAACCATTGGGGTGGGGGTGTTGAACCCAACTCTGTACCTGACTATGTAAATTTGACTAAGTTACTTCAGCTCTCCAAGTTTGCTTCTTATTCTATAAAGTGGACATGATACCCACCTTGAAAAATTATTCTGAGAATTACATTTACTATTCTATGTAATATATTTCGTACCTGATGCCTGACAGATATGCTACTTGTTACTGATTGTGTTGTTGTTGCTGTTGTTGTTGACACTGTCATTGTCGTTATTATCATCCCATCTAAGTTAAGACAGGAATGACTATGGGGAAGAAGAAGGAACAGCAGAAGAGACAGGCAGATATGGCACAAAAGCAGATCCAGTACCACAAAATATTATTTTATTTCCAGATGTCAAATAAGCCTTATCATTCTTTGTCCACACATTTCTTTTTACTTCTAATAATGGGACACCATGGCCTCTGACCTTATAAGGTACTGGCCCATGAATCCAAGAGTCAGGCAGGGAGCCTTCATGTCAGAGTATGTGCCAACCACCCAAATCACAATCCAGGAGGTCAGACAGCCCTTCTGGAAGCTGCCAAGGCGGATAACTTAGTCTTGGATGTGGATAACAGGTATTTTAACTAATCTGTCTTGAAAATAACAGTAATAGAACAAAACACATTTACTTCCTATGTACTGTTACTATGTTTTGTGCAGAAAATGCCCAGCAAGGCTTGGCTAAGTAGGAACCCAAGAGAAGTAAGCTGGGAGTGTTCCAGGTAGGATAATTTCCCAAATGTACTTTTTAGAGGCCGTATTTGCCTTCATCTTACTCTGAGGACAAATGCTTAAGCATCTGAAAATGTGGACATAGCAATCTCGACACTGACCTTGTGGTTAATAATCTTACCATCCACCTGTCTTTCCTTTTCTCTACTTTCCTTCCTCTCTTCCTTCATTTCTGACTAACCTTCCCTTCCTTTCTTGCTCCTTTCTTTTCCATTACTTTCTATATTTTTATTTTTAATTGACAAATAATAATTGTACATATTTATGGAAGACAGAGTAAAATTTTGATACATAGATAGTGTTAAATAATCAAATAAGGGTAATTAGTATATCCTTCACCTCAAGCATTTATCATTTCTTTGCTTTGTGACTATTCAAAATATTCTCCTCTGGCTTGTGAACATATACACAAAATTGTTAATGATATTCACCTTACAGTGCTACAGAACATTAGAACTTAGTCTTTCCTTCTAGCTACAACTTTGCACCCATTAAACAACTTCTCCTCCCTTCTCCTCACCCTTCCCAGCCTCTAGAAATCATAATTCTACTATCTCTGTGAGCTCAATTTCTTTTGATCCTACATATGAATGAGAACATGTGGTATCTTTATCTTTCTGTGGCTGATTCATTTCACTTAACTTAATGTCCTTCAAGCTCATTGATGCTGCCTCCAATTACAGGATTCCATTGCTTTTTTACAGCGGAATAGTATTCCATCATGAATATATACCACATTTTCTTTATCTGTTTATCTGTCGATGGACATTTAGGTTGATTCCGTATCTTGACTATTGTGAATAGTGCTGCAACAAACATGGGAGTGCAGCTATTTCTTCAATACTCTTTCCTTTTCTTTGGATAAATACCCAATAATGAGATTGCTCAATTGTATGGTACTCCTATTTTCAGTTTTTTGAGAAAATGCCATATTATTTTCCACAAAGCTGTACTAACTTACATTCCAACCAACAGTTTGTAAGAGTTTAATTTTTTCCACCTCCTTGCCAGCATTTGTTATTTTTTGTGTTTTTGATGATAGCCATTTTAATTTGGATGAGATGATATCTCATGGTGGTTATTTGCCATATCCTTAATAATTAATGATGTCGAGCAGTTTGCATGTACTTATTGGCCCTTTGCGTCTCCTTTTTTGAGAAATGTTTATTCAGATCCTTTGCTTATTTTTAAATTAGATTATTTGATTTTTGAAGTTGAGTTGTTTTAGTTCCTTTTATAATGTGGATATTAGTCCCTTGTTGGATAGTTTTGAAATATTTTTCTCCCATTTTACAGATTGTCTCTTCACTGTGTTTCCTTTGCTATGCAGAATCTGTTTCATTTACTATAATCTCACTTGTCTATTTCTCTTTTTATTTCCTGTGGTTTTGAAGTCTTACTATAAAATATTTGCCTAGATCAAAGTCCTGAAGTGTTTCCCCCATATTTTCTTCTAGTAATTTTGTAGTTTTGGGTTGTAGGTTTAAGTCTCTAATCTATTTTGAGTTGATTTATTTTTTATATGGTGAAAGATAGGAGCCTCGTTTCAGTCTTCTGCATGGATGTTCAGTTTTCCCAGCACCATTTATTGAAGATGTCTTTTCCCCAGTATATGTTCTTGCAGCCTTAGTAAGACTCAGTTGACCGTAAATACGTAAATATATTTCTGCGTTCTCTGTTCCACTGGTCTATGTGTCTGCTTTTATGCCAGTACCATCCTGTTTTACTTACTAGGTGTTTGAAGTGTTTATTTTATTTTATTTTATTTTTTCCGAGTCTCACTCTGTTGCCAAAGCTGGAGTGCAGAGGTGCATTCTTGGCTCACTGAAACCTCTGCCTCCTGGGTGCAAGCGATTCTCCTGCCTCAGCCTCCCGAGTAGCTGGGATTACAGGCACATGCCACCACGGTTGGCTAATTCCTTTTTGTGTTTTTAGTAGAGACGGGGTTTCACCATGATGGCCAGGCTGGTCTCAAACTCTTGAACTCAGGTGATCCACCTGCCTCAGCCTCCCAAAGTGCTGGGATTACAGGTGTGAGCCATAGTGCCTGGCTGTTTGTAGTATTTTTGAAGTCAGGTAGTGTGATGCCTCTAGCTTTTTTCTCTGTAATCAGGATTGTTTTAACTATTTGAGATCTTTTGTGGTTCCATGAAAATTTTAGAATTGTTCTTTTTCTATTTATGTGAAGAATGCCATTGGTATTGTTATGGAATTTGTGTTAAATCTGTAGATCATCTTACATAGTATGATCATTTTAACAATATGAATTCTTCCGATACATGAGCACGAGATATCTGTTCACTTTTTGTGTTCCTTCAATTTCTTTCACCAGTGTTCTATAATTTCATTGTAGATATATTTACCTCCTTGGTTAAATTTATTCTTAGATATTTTAAACATTTTTTATCTATTGTAAAATGGGATTGCTTTCTTGATTTCTTTTTCAGCTAAGTCATTATTGGTGTATGGAAATGTTACTGATTTTTGTATGTCAATTTTGTATCCTGCAAATTCACCTAATTTGTTTATCAGCTTAAGCGTTTGTAGAGATGCCACTAGGGTTTTCTCTATATAAAAGCATGTCATTTGCAGAAAGGGAAAATTTGACTTCCTGTTTTCGAATTTCAATGTCCTATGTATCTTTATCTTGTGTAATTTCTCTGGCTAGGACTTCCAGTATTCTGTTGAATAAGAGTGGTAAAAGTAGACATCCTTGTCTTGCTCTAGTTCTTAGAGGAAAGGTTTTCAGCATTTTCCCATTCAGTATGATATTAGCTGTATGTTTTCCTATATGGCTTTTATTGTATTGAGGTATGTTTCTTATATACAAAATTTGTTGAAAGGTTTTTTGTAAATGAATGGATGATTAATTTTATCCAGTCTACTTTCTTTTGCATTTATTGAAATGAACTTGTAGTTTTTCACCTTCACTGTGTTGATGTGATGTATCACATTTATTTATTTGTATATGTTGATTATTCTTACATTCTTGGGATAAATCCCACTTGATCATGATTTATTATCTTTTTGATGTGCTGTTGGATTCAGTTTGCTAATATTTTTCTAGGATTTTTGCATCCTTGTTCTTCAGTGATATTGGCCTGTATTTTTTTTTTTTTTTTTTGTCACGTCCCTGTCCGGTTTTGCTATCAGAGTAAGGCTGGACTTGTAGAATGGGTTAAGAATTTCCATCTCTTCAATTTTTTGAAATAGTTTGAGAAGAATTCATGTTCTTTTTTGGAAGTTCCATAGAATTCAGCAGTAAAGTCAACTGATCCTGAGCTTTTCTTTATTGGGAGACTTTTTATTGCTGATTCAAACTTGTTATTTGTTTTTAATCTGTTCAGGTTTTCTATTTCTTCAAAGTTCAATATTAGAAGGTTACTCATGTCTAGGAATTTATCAATTTCTTCTAAGTTTTCTAATTTGTTGACATATAGTTGTTCATAATAGTTTCTAATTATCCCTTGTATTTCTGTGCTATCAGTTGTAATGTCTCATTTTTCATTTCCAATATTTTTGATTGAGTTTTCTGTCATTTTTCTTAGCCTAGATAACCATTTGTCAATTTTGCTTATTCTTTCAAGAGAATAAATTTTTATTTCATTGATCATTTTTAATTTTGTGTCTATTTTGTTTAATTATGTTCTGATTTTATTATTTATTTTCTACAGTTAATTTAGGTTGGTTTATTCTTGCTTTTCTAGTTCCATGTGGTAGCCATTGTTAGGTTCTTTATTTAAAATCTTTCTACTTTTATGATGTAAGCATTTATTGCTGTAAACATTCCTTTCGATATCGATTTTGCTGTATCCCATAGGGTTTGGTATGTTATGTTTCCATTTTTATTTGTCTCAAGAAATTATTAAATTTTTATTTTAAATTTTATATTGACCTGTTGGTTATTCAGGAGCATATTGTTCAGTTTCTATGTGTTTGTAGTTTCCAAAATTACTCTCATTATTAATTTCTAGGTTTACTTTATTGTAGTCAGAATGGATACTTGATATGATTTAGATTTTTAAAAATTTGTTAAGACTTGTTTTGTACTCTAATCTATGGTCTATTCTGGAGACTGTTTTATATGCAGTTAAGAAGAATGTGTATTCTGCAGCTTTGAATGGAATGCTCTGTAAATGTCTGTCAGGTCCTTTTGGTCTAGAGTGCAGTTTAACTCCAATGTCCCTTTGCTGATTTTGTCTACATGATGTATCCAATGCTGAAATATAGGTGTTGAAGTCATGACTATTATTATACTGGAATCCTTCACTCTCTTTATTTCTAATAATATTTGCTTTGTATACGTAGATATTCTGGTGTTGAGTGCATATATGATTGTTATATTCTCTTGGTGAACTGATACCTCTATCATTATATAATGATGTTCTTTTTCTCTTCTAATTATTCTTTGGCTGAAAATCTATTTTTCCTGACATAAGTATTGCCATTCCTATATACTTTTTCTTTTCATTTGTACAAAATGTCTTTTTCCAACCTTTTACTTTGGGTCTGTGTGTGTCATTACAGGTGAACTGAGTTTCTTTTGAGTAGCATATATTTGGATCTAGGTTTGTTTAATCCATTCAACCAGTCTGTATCTTTTAATTTGGGAATTTAAACCATTTACATTCTGATTGTTACAGACAGATGAAGACTTGCTGCTGTCATTTGTTAATTGGTTTCTGACTGTTTTGCATATCCTTGGTTCCCTTCCTCCTCTTTTTAATCTTTGAGATTTGTTAATTTTCTGTAGTGATAATATTAGATTTTTTTCCTTTCTCTTTTGTATACCCACTCTACCAGTGAATTTTATACTTTTGTGTTTTTGCATGATGATAGATACTGTCCTTTGGCTTCCAGATGTAGAACTCTCTTATAGATTTCATGTTGGACCAGTCCAGTGGTGATGAATTTCCTCCATTTTTGCTTGCCTGGAAAATACTATTTCTCCTTCATTTCTGAGGGATAGTTTTCCTGGGTCTAGTATTCTTCACTGACATTTTTTTTTTCTCTCCCTCTCTTTCTTTCAGTACTTTAAATATATCATCCCATTCTCTCCTGGCCTGGAAGGTTTCTGCTGAGAAATCTGCTGTAAGTCTAATAGTGATTACCTTATATGTGACTTGACAGATTTTTTTGCTGTTTGTAGAATTCTCTCTTTAGCTTTTGACAGTTTGACTATAATATACCTCAGAGAGGGTTTTTTTTGGGGGGTGGAATCTGTTTGGAAATGTTAAGTTTCATGTATCTGGAGGACTATATTTCTTTCAAGACTTGGGGAGTTTTCAGCTATTATTTTATTAAATATGTTTTCTAGGTCCTTTTCCATTTCTTTTCCTTCTGGAATGCCATAATTTAAATAATTGTTCGTTTGATGGCATCCATATGTCACATAGGCTTTCTTCATTCTTTTTCTTTCTTCTTCTTCTTTTTTTTTTGTATGACTGGCTTATTACAAAAGATCTATCTTCAAATGCACAAATTCTTTCTTCTACTTTATCTAGTCTATTGTTAAAGCTCTGGATTATATTTTTATCATTTATTAAATTTTCCACTTCCTAGATTCATGTTCTGTTCTTTTTTTTTTTTTTTTTTTTTTTTTTTCTTACGGATTCTCACTCTATTTCTCAGGCTGGAGTGCAGTAGAGTCTTGGCTCACTGTAACCTCCGCCTCCCAGGTTGAAGTGATTCTTAGCCTCAGCCGCCCAAGTAGCTGGGATTACAGGCATGCGCCACCCCGCCGGGCTAATTTTTGTATTTTTAGTAGAGGGGGGCCATCTTGGCCAGGCTGGTCTTGAATTCCTGACCTCAAGTAATCCACCTGCCTCAGCCTCCCAAAGTGCTGGAAGTACAGGCATGAGCCACTGTGCCCAGCCATGTTCTGTTCTTTTTTTTTTTTTTTTTTTTTCCGACAGAGTCTCGTTCTGTCACCCAGGCTGGAGTGCAGTGGCGCGATCTCGGCTCACTGCAAGCTTCACCTCCCGGGTTCAGGCTATTCTCCCGCCTCAGCCTCCCGAGTAGCTGGGACTACAGGCGCCCGCCACCATGCCTGGCTAATTTTTTGTATTTTTAGTAGAGACGGGGTTTCACCGTGTTAGCCAGGATGGTCTCGATCTTCTGAGCTTGTGATCCGCCCACCTCAGCCTCCCAAAGTGCTGGGATTACAGGCATGAGTCACTGTGCTTGGCCTCTTTATTTATAGTAGCTATCTCTTTGTTAGATTCTCATTAGATCATGAATTGTTTTCTTGATTTTTTTATATTGTCTGTGTTCTCTTGTATCTTACTGAGTTTCCCCAAGATCATTATTTTGAATTCCTTTTCAAGCATGTTATAATTTTTTTTTTCCTTTGGAGTCTTGTTTTTTTTTTTTTTTTTTTTTTTTTTTGAGACAGAGTCTCGCTGTGTCGCCCAGGCTGGAGCGCAGTGGCACGATCTCAGCTCACTGCAAGCTTCATTTGGAGTCTTTTATTGGAGAATCATTGTATTCCTTTGCTGGTGCTATGTTTTCATGCTTTTTCATGTTTCTTGTGTTCTTACATGGACATATGAACATCTTGTGCAACAGTTGCTTCTTCCAATTTTATGGGATAGCTTTTATAAGGAAAGACTTTTTTCTGTAGATGAATCTATAGTGTCAGTTGATCAGAGAACTTTGGCTTTGTTTCTGGGTGGGTATCAGAGTCTTCATATGATTTCTTAAGCTGTAATTAATCTCAATGGTATGTATGAGTTCCTCAGTGATGCTGGCTGCAGTTACTTGTTAAGGCTGTACTGATGCTTTTCTGGGAACTTGGTTGCCAGGAAGGCCAGGTCTTAGGCCCCTGAGTGCCATGTACGGGCACCAGCTGCAGCAGACCCTTGTGAGAATGTTCTTTGAATCCCATGGAAGTATGAGAGATTACTGGTGGTGACAGCCTTGGCAGACTGGTCCTCAGGCCTCCAGATGACATACACAGGCATTAGCAATGGCAGCAGCAGTCTTGGGCTGGCTGGTCTCCTTGCATCCCTGGGCAGTGTGTACTAGCACCTGGAGTGGCATTAGTAGCCTAAATGGGCCAAGTTTTGGTTCCCTAGGCAGAACAATCAGGTGTGTGGCAATCCCAATGCTGGAGGGGACTGAGTCACTGTTAATGGCAGAGGCCTTGGGTGAGTGGCTCTCAGGCTTCATCGAGCAAATATTTTGGCTCCCTGTATTCCAAAAGTAGCCTCCCTGATGTGCTGACTACCTGTTGCTCAAGTTATAAGGTGCTTCCTGGGCTCAGGTACTAGGGACATAGCAGATACACTGAGTGAAGCTGATGTCTCAATGCTGCAGGCCTGTGAGTAGATATGAGGGATGTTGGTAGGACCCCAGGGATTTGAAAATTCAAGGGTTATTGAGACCCAGGAAAAGAGGTAGTATGATATTGGCTCAGCTCTCAAAATAGCACTTTGCTACAGCAGCTTGTGTTCCGGGAGTGGGTGAGACCCAGCATGAATTTCCTCTCTGGGACAATGTAGTCATGCAGACTCTAGGCAGATCCCTGTACTAAGCTCAGGAACTATAAGGGCCAAGGGGCTCTCTCGTAGTTGGTATTGCAGACATCTGTAGTTTAAATGTGGAGCATTGAGGATCTCTCTTTTACCTTTTCCTGCAATGGGGAGCCCCTGTTAGCTCTGAGCTGATCCTGGCCAGTTGTTTTTATTTCCTTTTTATGCTCTATATTTTCTTACTTTTATTTTCCTCTTTATTTCTCTTTCAACATGGCTTTGAATACTTATTAGGTGCTTACTAAGAAGCAGAGAGTTTTCTGGGCATAAGATATACTAACACTAATATCCCTGGATAACTAGATGCACATAAGGAAGAAAGCATCCTATCGTATATGACTTTGTAGAAGCACAAAGGAAAATGAGTTGATCTTATTTGGGGCATCAGAAAATCTTTACTCTTGGGTTAATTTTGGCAAGTAAATAAACTGACAGAGACAGGTAAATAAGTAAAATATGTTTAAAGCCAAGAAAAGACCAGAGCAAAGGCGTAGAAGTGTGAAATACCACAAAGCATAGAAATAAGACTGCAAATAGGCAAATCAAGGAGCTTTTCAAATCATGCTAAGGAGGCTGGACTTTCTTAAGGAAGAAATGGAGAGCCACTAAAGAATTTTAAGTGAGGACATGATGTATTAATTCATTCTCACATTGCTATAAAGAAATACTTGAGACTGGGCAATTTATAAAGAAAAGAGGTTTAATTGGCTCATGATTCTGCAGGGTGTACAGGAAGCATGGCAACATCTGCTTCTGGGAAAGCTTCAGGGAACTTTTACTCATGGTAGAAGGCAAATGGAGCAAGTATATTACATAGCAGGAGTGGGACCAAGACAGCAAGGGTGAAGATGCTACACACTTTTAAACAACCAGATCTCATAAGAACTCACTCACTATACGGTACCAAGAGGGATGGTGCTAAACCATTCATGAGAACTCTGTGATCCAATTACTTCCCACCAGGCCCCACCTCCAACCCTGGGGATTACATTTTGACATGAGATTTGGGTAAAGACATAGATTCAAACCATATCATATGACCTGATCAAATCTATGTTTTAGAAATAATACAGGGAATATGAAATACAACAGGCCAATTAGGATTCTATTGCATTGTGGAAGTGAGCAGTGATAAATGTCTGTGTCTAGCCAGTGACAGAGTAGATGGAGAAAATAGGACAAAAAAGAAGAATATTTTAAGGTGGTAGAAATTTAAAATCTTTGTATTTGCTTAGATAAGAGAATGGCTTAAAGAAAGTGATATAGCATGATGACAAACTTTCTGACCCTAGAGTTTGTTTCGATGTTAGCGACATTCACTGTAATGGGAGATGAGGAATGAGGAGCCTCTATACAGAGATAAGCAGACATTTTGGGTTTGGAGTACTTGTGGGACATCAGTAAATACATAACTATATAAACCTGAGATTTTGGCAGTCTCCATTTTTAGGTTTGTAATAGAGGATTTAGTTCTTATGAGTTATTGATTTTGAAAATGTGTGTGAATCTTCTAGCGGTGTCTAGCACATCAACTCTTCTAAAATATTAATTATCTCTTTCTTTTCCTTCGTGTGTGTGTGTCTGTGTGTGTTCTGTTGTTTTAAAATATATATTTATCTTTAGAGACTATCTGTATCCCTAAGAATTTTGACAAAAGAGAGATTGCCTCCTGGGAGTAAATCCCTAAGATCAACCACACATACATAGAAGGACAGAAAAAAGATAAACAATAGTACTATCTTAGCTCCTTGACTGGCCTGATCAAGGTGATAGTATCTAAAGAGTACCCCCTTATGTATTTTATCAGTAAGCAGGCTTTCCACAAATACCTTCTGCCATAAAAAAAAAAAAAAAAAAAAAAAGCAAAGGACTGAGGCTACAAGGGAGAAGAAACGGAAGCTAGACAGAAAGACGAGTTGAGAGAACTTTCAGTTCTAGGTGTGAGGCCAGAAGAAGAAAGATGTAAAAGGGATTCAGTTAAGTTAAGAATACTGCCCGAGTCCCTCAAACGGCCCTGCCCAGAGGAGGCACTGGGGTGAGGAGATAGCAGAGGAACCCCAGAGAGGCTGGAAAAATAGAAAAAGATGCAGGCTGCTGTTCATAGTCCTTGCTTCATTGAAATGACCTAGGAGGTGAAGGATCAGTAAGGAGAGATGTATTGAAAGATGAATCTGTAAAAAATGCAGACAATCCAGTGTTCACACTTGATCTGGGGCAGGGAGCACCAAAATGAAACACCCGCATATACATTTTTTTTTTAATTTTAAATTAGAAAGAAAAATATGTGCACAGCAACAAGGCCAACCACACTTGCTAGAAACTAGTAAGGGCACAGGTCCCCAGCTAGACTCCTTTTCTTGCTGACATGAGATTACATGAACTTCCTTCTTTATCAAGAAGGGCCAGGAGTGGTGGCTCACGCCTGTAATCACTTTGGGAGGCTGAGGCAGGTGGATCACGAGGTCAGGAGTTCGAGACCAGCTTGACCAACATAGTGAAACCCTGTCTCTACTAAAAATACAAAAAAAAAAAATTAACCAGGCATGGTGGCAGGCACCCATATTCCCAACTACTTGGGAGACTGAGGCAGGAGAATCACTTGAACCTGGGAGGTGGAGGTTGCAGTGAGCTGAGATCGTGCCACTGCACTCCAGCCTGAGTGACAGTGCAAGGCTCAAAAAAAGAAAAAAGCCATATTTGGGAGAAGGAGGAGAAAAGGAGATGCTTTAGAGGAGAGAAACAATACCATTAGACTATTTCAGTCTTGAATTTGATCATGCAGTCTGTGATGGTCTGAATATTTGCATCCTCCAAAAATATGTGTGTTGAATGTAATCTCCAATGCAATAATATTCAGAAGTGGGGCCTTCAGGAGGTGATCAGGTCATGAGGGCCACAGAATGGATTTGTGCCATTAGAGAAGAGGCTCGAGGATTCCTGTTTCTTTATTCCGTCATGTGAGGATACAGTAAGAAGCCACCATATATGAGGATTAGGCCTTCACCACACACTGTATCTGTTGCGCCTTGATTTTAGGCTTCCCAGCTATCTAGAACTGAGAGCGATACATTTCTGTCATTTATTGATTACCTAATCCAAGCTATTTTGATGTAATAGCTCAAAGTAAGACACAGTCTCTCCAAAGAGAAAGATATGAGAAATAACCCAAAATAATTTGAAGAGAAAAGTGGTTAATTGTTAATCTCCCCTTTTGACCCCGTCTACCTCTGGAAAGAAAGGCTTGTGAGAATATTTTGATCATTTGTAGAAAAAAATAGTAGCTATATTCTTTTACATACCTTGGCAATAATGGGCAAATTTTAATCCCCACTAGACAATTATATAATAATAAATGAACTATAAAAACAGAAGTTTGCTAGTCCCAGGAATGTAGCAAAAAAACATTTTAGAAGCAAACAGAGCAGGGGTAGTCAGCAGGGACTGAGGAGGAGGAATATCAGTGTCCAGGCAGCAGCATTGCCCATCTCAACGGTGAAATGATTCCTGGAGGAAGAGGCACAGGAGTACGGCCACTGCAATTCAAGTATTTCTGACCTTGCTGGCCAGACCATTCTTACTGTGAGAATGCTGAATCTGGCTATGTTCCCTAGTGCTAGTCAGCATCCGAGTCAGTTAGCTCCCTTATTCAAATTCTATGCCCACAAAGCCACCCTCTTGATTATCTCTTGGCTCATCAGATTTGCCTTCAAGAAATGGTGTTCGGGTCACAAACATTTTAGATCCTATCAAAGTAATCGTTTGTGGTAAACTTGGACATGGTCTCTGGTTTTGATTTTGTTTTCCGTGTAGCTTCAGTCCAGGGAGATAATTTGTGGATTTCCCAAGCACAAACTTCCTAATCTCAAGTAAGTTCCATTTCTCAAGCTTCTCTTCATCTCCGCTGCTATCACCCTCGTGCACACCACTTGTCTGCCATCACCTAGGTGGCTGCAGCAGCCTGCTGACGGGTGACCCTGCTTAGTAGGATTTGGACCTGGGACTTCTTGTTTATCTTTTTCTTTTACTTTTTTTTTTTTTTTGTAAGTGCATTTTGTTTTACCACTGCAGCTGTGTAGGAAAAAAAAAGCTGATTTTATTCATTTATTTACCCCTTTATTCAATGAACAGAATGTCCCTTTTTTGGTTGAAAAGATATTCTAAGAAAAAAAAAACCACAGTGATATTATCTCTCTACATGCTAGAAACTATTCTTCATCTTTCCCCTTTCAAACTGCCCCCCTCCCTGATCTCTCAGCCTATGTCATCTTTTAATATCTCATTGGAAAATATCTTTTTCTTCATATTCAATATTTCTTTCTGCCGTTATGAGCTCTAACTAGAGGCCACAGTCTGTGTAAATGATTCTATATCAAATAAAGCTGGTTACATTGTATTCTCTGGAGCAAAAGCTGAACTTTGGTGTCTTTTCATCAAATCATATTTATTAAGATCTTGTGTTCCCATCGGTATGCTATTCTTAACAAATACTTCAAATATAAAGATTTCACAACCTCATATTGTGAGAGGCTTAAAGGAAATACAAGAAAAAGAAATGAAAACAACTGTTGTGTTATAGTAATGACCAAGTAGATCATTTTATTTATTTTAAAATGCCCTCCATGTAGCTAATATATTATTTGATTAATAAATTGGGGAAAATTAAATTATGTATTTCTGCATCTCCTCCGAAGTTCTGACACCTTAAAAAGAATAAAACTAGCCAAGTTTTTAAATGTTTAATCATTCTAAGTTTTCTCTAAGCTTAACTTATCAAGTAATCCTTATTTACTAATGGTTACTTAAGAGGGTCACTGGGAAGAATAATCTCTTAAAAAAGAAAAATATAGATGCAAAAAATTGGTCCATATTCTTTCATTAGGTTTTTGTCAAATAATTTCTAAAATCTAACATTGTATTAATTAAGCTCCATGTAAGTCTTGATTTTCATAAAAATAGTTATCTCTATCTTACTTCTTGGCAAGGAATTGCAAACAGTTATCTATGTCCTTGGAAGCTGCTGTTTGCCTGTCTCTTTGCCCTCTGGTGTATAGGAAACAATACAACTTTGGGGATCATGGAGCTTTGACTTCTAATCCTCAGTACACCACTGACTTAACTGAGTTGCCTTGGGTATGTTACTTATTTGTCCAAAACCTAACTTTCCTCATCTGGAAGATGACAAATTCTTTACCTTGTCAGGTTTCTTTTAAAATTAAAGATTTGGAAGCACTGAATTCATAGAAGATAATCAATAAATGGTAGAGTTCTTTTTAATATTGCATGCATTAAATTTTACATAAAAATGTAAATGCCTTCGTACTTCCTAGAAGACTTTGTTTGCAATAAAACACAGTTATAAAGTGCAGCTAATATAAGAGAAGTGGAAGATAATATCTATGAAAGAGAAGGAAAATATTTTAATAAGGAGATCTAAGTGTTAACCTAGCTCTTAGTTTCTGAGTGGGCCAGGCAAATAAGCAATTCTTAGGAACTAAGAGGAGAATGTAAGAATAAAGAGAGAAAAAATGATTCCTTGCTAAAATATTATAGAACAAATTTAGCACATGGTATCATAAACAGAAAATAAGCACACAAAACTTGGGAATAAATGCCTGAATCGCAGCTTTAAAATGAATTAAGAAGTATTCTTAGAACACTTGATTTTTCCCATTTAATAAACAGAAGAACTTCATGCCCAAGATGAAGCTCTAGTTAGCATCCACACTAGGATTTGAACCTGGGACTTTTTGTTTATTTTGTTGTAAGTGCATTTTGTTTTGTTTTACCTCCGCAGCTGTGTAAAGAAAAAAATAATAATTTATGAACTTTGTTCTGAGGGAACTAGGTTCTAGAGAGTAAAGCTTGGTGTAGGTTTACCATTTCTCAGGACCCAATGTTTTGAAATATGTTGTCTTGTACCACCAATAGAATGTTTTATAAAGATCTAAACACTAACTTTCAATTTGAGACTGGCCACATTTTTTGAAAAAATTAGATATGGCATGTGATCCTTTTCAGGTTGCTTAGTGCATTTTCTGAAATGTGTGATTTAGAAAATTCACCATGTACAAAGTTTAGCTCTGCAAAAATAGTTCAGTGCACCAGGATGTGGCCATGAATATGTGTCATTTAGATAAGTATAGGTTTTATTCATTCATGTAACACACATTTATTGGGTGCCTATTAGATTTAATTTACTGTTATAAACTTGGGGGGAGACGCAGTGATGAGGATAGCATGGTTGATATAGTTTGGCTGTGTCCTAACCCAAATCTCATCTTGAATTGTAACTCCCGTAATTCCCATGTGTTGTGGGAGAAACCCGGTGGGAGATAATTGAATTGTGGAGACAGTCTCCTTCATACTGTTCTCGTGGTAGTGCATAAGTCTCACGAGATCTGATGGTTTTATCAGGGTAAACTCCTTTTCTTGGCTCTCATTGTCTCTTGGCTTCTGCCATGTAAGGCATGCCTTTTACTTTCCACCATGATTGTGAGGTCTTCCCAGCCATGTGGAACTGTGAGTTCATTAAACCTCTTTTTCTTTATAAATTACCCAGTCTTGGGTATGTGTTTATTAGCAGCATGAAAACAGACTAATACAATAGTGAACACTTTTGATGACCTCACAGCTTAGCTAGAAAGGAGGAAGGATAAACAAATGTGTACAAAATATTGTGATCAGTGTCAAATATAGTTTAAACCATAAGATATGTGTATTGGTAGCTTAACAAAATACCTAGATATAAATGATCCATAGTTAGTTCAGCAGCCCAAAACAGCCATCAAGGACTGGTGCAGGTTGGGGTCCCCAAGAATCAGACTCTAAAATTGTTTTTAGCCTGGGAAAGGTTTACTACAGAGTACTTTGGGGATCAACATTGTGGAAGGAAAGGAAAAGAGGCAGCATTGGCACAGGGAGAAGTCCAATTGTTATAAAGGCCCAGGGAAAACAGCTGACCTTCAATGAGGAGTTCTGGAGACTAGATGACCTTTCAGAGCTCTCTTCCATTAGGAGGAAAAGGCTGCGATCTTAGAGATCCTGAGCCCATTAGTTATGGGATTTAGGACCTTAGGAAGGGACGCTCTGTGCTGCTGATACAATCCCTGAAGGGATCGATAGTTGAGGGCAGCAGCACTTCGAAGGGTGGGAGTAATTATCTTTCCTTCCTGCAGTGAGATCTGGACAGCATATCACAGGATCCCACGCAGACACTTGAAATCTTCACATTCATTTCTCCCACCATCCTCAGCATGTTGGCTTTTGTCTTCAAAGATCTCTATTAACAGATGACATGAGAGCTACTCAGCTCTGAATATGACATTCTCCAAGAGCATACAAAACCAAAGCAAGCAAGAAAGACTGAAGGGGACCATCATCTCACATGCTTCTCTTATCAGAGGAATATCTTTCCCAATAGGTCACCAGAACCCTTGTGCCTGTATGTCCCTGGTCAGAACTACTGCCAGAACAAAATCAAGGTTTGCTATCAAGGAAGACAGGAGCATGGCCATTGATTGGGTAGACTGGGTTGGAACTGGCCCTGGCACAATGGCCCACATGCAGTGGGGACTCGAAGGAGGGTCCCATATGAAGGGCAGAAAAGGGTGTTCATATGGGATCCATTTAAGACTTCTGTGTTCAGGTTTCTTCACAGGGTCATGATTCTGAGGCAAATTTGTAAAGGTTAATATTCTTAAGCCTCGGTTTCTTTATCTAAAAATTGGAATAATAAAGAAGTCAGAATAGATGGAAGATAAAGAGTGGAAAGCATGGCATGCTGTAAACTTAAAAAAAAATAGTAGTTGTTGTTAGTTGTGATAAGCAGTGTTAGTAATACTCCCTACTGAAATGCATTAGTGGAAATCCCAAAAATGAGGATTTAATACAAATGTTTCCCTAAAACATATCATTAATTCAAAGACATGATAAAAATATTTCTTAATATGTTTTATATAATGATCTTTGCCAAGAAAATTTTCTCTGGTCATTTGTCCTAGTTAAATGTTTTCAAAGAAGCTCCATGCCTCCTTGATAAATGTCAGACTCCTCACTTTAGCATACAACGTGAATTCATGTCCCCCTTTTGTCTTTCTAATTCGTGTCTCCTACATGCTCTCTTATAAACACTAGCCCCCAAATCCTGTAACTTCTCAAATGCATCATGGATTTTCTCACATGTTGTTTTTCCGCTTCAAATGCCACTCCACATCTACTTACCTTAACACTGCCGAAGAATCTTTTTCTTTCATAAGCTTCCTTTGACCTTCCCTCGTGCCTTGAGCTTGCCCTGCTCATATCACTATTAGCATATTCCACACATAGTCATTTTTATTTTTGTATCTTCATCATGAAACTCAGATCTCCTTGACGGCAGGAGCTATGTCTGATTCCTTTCTACCCACTAGGAGCATGTACCGTATTCTCAATAAATCTGTGTGGATTGAAAGAAGAGACTGTATGACACATCTCAAAAGATTTATATATATCCATTGTTACTTAGAACAAAGAATCATGGCATCAGGCTGCCTAAGGCTGATCCTGGTTTTACCGTTTTCAAGTCATATGACTTTTGGCAAAGAGTTAAACTTTCTGTATAATGAAAACTAAATAAAAACTAAAAAAAATTATAAAGGACATCTAAAAGAGTGTTAGGCAAAGAGCAAACATTTAATAAATTTAGTCATTATTATTCTTTGAGGAAGAAATCCCATGGATAGGAATATTCTCTGTTAACTACTGAACATCAAATATTACTCTGACTTATTATTTGACTTCAAGAATGTGTACACAATTCCTTATGTCAGACATGTAATAGGATATCAATAACTATCGATTAATAATAATAGCTAATATCTATGTAGCACTTACTATGTGCTAAGCAATGTTTTAAATGATTTCACATACATTAACTGATTAATTACTATCAATACCTTGAAATAGCTGCTATTATTTTTCTCATTTTTCTAAATAAACAGACTGAAGTGCTGGGTGTAGTTCACAGCTGTAATCCCAGCACTTTGGGAGGCCGAGGCAGGTGGATCACGAGGTCAGGAGTTCGAGACCAGTCTGGCCAACATGGTGAAACCCCGCCTCTACTAAAAGTACAAAAATTAGCTGGGCATGGTGGTGCATGCCTGTAGTCCCAGTTGCTGGGGAGGCTGAGGCAGAAGAATCCCTTGAACCTGGGAGATGGAGCTTGCAGTGAGCTGAGATCATGCTACTGCTGTACTCCAGCCTGGGCAACAGAGCAAGACTCCATCTCAAAAAAAATAAATAAAGAAAGAAAAGAAAAAGAAACTGAAGCACATGGAGTTTAACTGACTTACCTTGTTGGCAAGTAGCAGAGCTCTGACTTAAACTTAAGCAGGCAAGCTACAGAATCTGTTTCCTTTGCCATTATCCTTATAGCATTATAGAATCATGAATGACTAAGTGAATGAATAAACCTCATCAGTTAAACACATTCAGAAAATGGATCTATAATCTGTTCTCTAATCCAGTGATATTTTAAATTATCAATATCCCTCTATATTTTTCTCTGTTTTTGAGCAAACTTTTGGTTGCTTCTACTTTCACTTTCCCCACAAATACACCATGAAGTGGAAATGAATTATGTGGAATGTGATGGTAGGACTGAAAAGGTTAATGTGCTTTTTACCTCTCTGAGTTTAACAATTAAGAATATACAGATTGGCTTATTAGATCAGACTGCTTTTGTGACCTAGAACTCATGCTATTGCCAAGAAAAACCACTACTTCTGAGGTCCTGTATGACTCTGGGCCAGAATGAGGTAGTGAAATGTTTAACTTTGTCAGCCAACAACAGCAAAGTCAAAGAGCAAATCTGAAATATGGTAGGGATCAAAAGACAAAGAATAAGTTGATAAAGTCATGAAAAGAAGGATAAACTGTAACCACATCTAGAAAAATGAGTCAGGCATTTAAATCATAAAGATCCATAGTAGACTGTGAAATAAACAGAAGCAGGTAAGAATTAGTGGTACCGTTGAGCCTATTGTGATTTTTCTATGACGTCTGCTTAAGACATTGGGGAAGTTTCCAAGAATGCTAGTTTTGCCTAATAACCTCTTATACATTTGTCTTCAATGAATTCATTGAAATTATATTTTAAAATATTAACAAATTTAGACAGAAACAGAATGTCAAAAGGAAAGAGACCTTAGAAATCACCTCTCTATCCCTTTCATTTTGAAATAAGTCAACCCAGACTGGAAAAGTTATGTAACTTGATCCACAGTCACTCAAGTAAAGTAATAAACTTTATAGCTGCTACAGAAAGCAAAATTTCCTTCCTTTCATCCTAAATTTACCATTTTTAATTTTCAAAGATGTCCCCCCACCCTACTTTGGGAATACTATGCTTGAGTAGTAAGTCAGATTTCCCATATAAATACCAGCCTTGTATGTAAAAATCCTTAACTTATAAAAAATAATTTTTCACCATCATGAACAGAAACTGTTTCATGAAAGAGCCATCCATTCATGAATGAATGATTGAATGAACATAATTTCAGTTACATAAATGAAGAATAGAATCATCATCATACCTACCTTCTGATTTCTGTATGGCTGCAAAATGTTTATTCCAAGCACAGGCAGCACAGCAAATTGGGGCAAAATTTGATTCTTTAGAATTCCAATTTCAGCCAGACACAGTGGCTCATGCCTGTAATCCCACACTTTGGGAGGCCAAGGCAGGAGGATCACTTAAGCCCAGAAGTTCAAGACCAGCCTGGGCAACATACTGAGACTTCATTTTGACTAAAAATAAAGAAAAAATTAAATACATTAGCTAGGCATGGTGGCACGAACTAGAAGTTCCAGCAACTTGGGAGGCTGAGGCAGGGGAATCACTTGAGTGCAGGAGTTCAAGCTTGCAGTGAGCTATGATTGCACCACTGCACTGTAGCCTGGGTGACAGAGCAAGACTCTGCCCCGCCTCCCCCCCAAAAAAGTTCATTCTCTTCCTTATAGATAAAGAGATCAAACAAGTTGATGCCATGAACTTCCAATGTGATGCAATGAGGAGAAAATATCACCTATGTAATGTTCAGAAATGAAAAGAAAAAAAACAATGAGAAAGCAAGCAAGTCAAATTGTGGGATATTATGCAAAATAAATCACGTGGACTCTTCAAAACTATCAATGTCTTAAGAGTTAGAAAAAAGGGCTTGGTTGACTTTTCTGAATTAAAGAGACGTGATGACTAACTGCAATGTACTTCTTGATTAGATCTAGGACTAGGAAAAAAGCTTTAATATTATTGAGACAACTGGATAAATTTGAATATTGAAAGTACGTTAGATAACAAAATGTCATTGATGATTAATTTCCTAAATGTGATCATTTTATTGTGGTTATGTAGTCTCTTCTTGTTCTAAGAAAATATGTGCAGAAGTATTTAGAGGTAGAGTGTGTCCATACTTGTAACTAACTATAAAATGGTTCAGCCAAAAAAGAAATGTTTGTATATACATCTATATGCATGTATGTACACAGAGGGAGAGAGAGAAAACAAATGCAGTGAAATGTTAGATTTATCTAGATGAAAAGAATGTGTACTATTTTTGTAAAATTTGCTTACATTTGAAATTATTTTAAATAAATAGGGGAAAAAAGAGAATAAGTCTTAATACTCTAAACCGGTGTGGAAAACCTATGAAATCTGGCACATAATAGGAAGTTTAGTAACATGTGGAATGAATGAATGAACATTTCAGCCATATTCCTCATACCCACCTTCATATTTCTTCTTCACAATCTTTTAGGAGTCATAAATTCCATCATTAAAAACATATTTCTTTGCATTAATATCTTGTGTTTCCTGAGATCCCTAGTTAAGGTGTATATATTATTGGAAGAATCAATAACATTTTAATACATTCACCCTCCCGTTAAATTGAATCATTTTCTTTTCCTTAGAAAAATTATTTAATATCTCTGAACTTCAAATTTCTAACCTTTAAAATGGAACAATAACTTACTTACTGTTGTGAGTTAATCAAAAAATTGTTTTGGGGATTAAATATGATAGTGTTTTAACATGCTCACACTTAATTAACACTTAGTAAATGGTAGATATTACCATTATTATATATGTACAAATTCTATTTGCCTTCAAGCTGAATTCAAAGGCTATTATTACCTGGTCATGCTTTCCATATTAATTCCAGTATAATCAAAATATAATAATTATGGCTAAGAAGTAGTAGGAACTCTTGTATTCAGCAGTGTTGTAAATGCTTCACATTCATAACATGATTTAATCACTGCAGCAGTCCTGCAAGTTATAACTATTATGATTTTCTTGATAAGGAAACTAAGATTTAAAGAAGATAATAAACTTACTCAAGTTGATAGTTGGTGGACGAGTCAAGATTTAATCCCAGTCCATCTGACTCCACAACCAGCGGCCCTTAACTAGTCCAGCATCCTGGCTCCAGATCTATACTCTTTCTAGCAAGAAAAGACTCTCTTCCAAACCTCTCTTAATGTACATGTTCATTATGTCATTAACAGTCACTCTGTTCAAGTCATATTCCCATAATAGATTGTGATATAGAGAACAGATGATCTAGGAGAAAATAGATAGATTATGTCAGAGGAAGGAACACGCTTGAGAAAAAGAAGTTCCAAATGCAAGTTTCAACTCCAGCCCTTTCAATTATGTAATTTTGAGAGTCAACTGTATTTTCCAAGCTCTAGTTTCTTATCTATTAAGTACAGCAAAAATAATCTTAATTACTGCCTAATGCATGTGTGTGAGGATGGGGGAGGGTATGGAGAAAATCATGCAAGGTAATGGGTAGAAACAACTTTGATATACTATAAAATAATAACAAAATAATATTTTGCAAAGATAATAAAATTTATAAAAACCAAGAGAATATGTCATATGATATATGTATAATAAAAATGTGTCATATCCATACACAAACATACACATATGTAGATATATCTTAGAGATATGATAGGTTTTATTAAAGACTATTGTAATAAAGTGAATATTGCAATAAGTAGAATCATACAAATTTTTTTGTTTCCCAGTGCATATACAATTTATGTTTACACTACACTGTAGTCTATTAAGTGTGCAATAGCTTTATGTTAAAAAAATAGATATACCTTAATTTTAAAATATTTCTAAAAATACTAACAATCACCTGAGCCTTCAGCGAGTCATAATCATTTTGCTGGTGGAGGGTCTTGCCTCGCTGTTGATGGCAGCTGACCCATTAAGATGGTGGTTGCTGAAGGTTGAGGTGGCTATGGCAATTTTTAAAAATAAGACAATGAAATTTGCCATATCAAGTGACTCCTTTCACTAAAGATTTCTCTGTAGAATGCAATGCTGTTTGATAGCATTTTATCTATGATAGAACTTTCAAAATCAGAGTGAATCCTCCCCAGCCCTACTGTGGCTTTAGCAACTAAATTATGTAATAGTCTACTCTGTTGTCATTTCAACAATGTTCACAGCATCCTCACCAACAGTAAAGTCTATCTCAAGAAGCCACTTTCTGTGCTTATCCATATAAAGCAACTCTTTATTCTTTAAAGTTTTATTATGCGATTGCAGCAATTCAGTTCCATTCTCAGGCTTCACTTCTAATTCTAGTTATCTTGCTATTTCTACCACATCTGCAGTTACTTCCTCCACTGACATCTTGAACCCCTTACACCCATCCATGAAGATTGGAATCAACTTCTTCCAAACTTCTATCAATGTTGATATTTTGACTTTCTCCTGTGAATCACCAATGTTCTTAATGGCATCTAAAATGGTAAATCCTTTCCAGAAGATTTTCAATTGACTTTGCCCAGATCCATTAGAAGAATCACAATTTATGGCAGCTATAGCCTTATTAAATGTATTTATTAAATAATAAGACTTGAAAGTTAAAATTACTCTTTGATCCATGGGCTGAAGATTGAATATTGTGTTAGTAGGCATGAAAACAACATTAATCTCCTTGTACATCTCCATCAGAACTCTTGGGTGATGAGGTGCATTGTCAATGAGAAGTAACATTTTGAAAGCAGTCTTTCTAAGCTGTATGTGAAACAGGGGGTATCAAATATTCAGTAAATTATGCTGTAAACAGATGTTCCGTCTTCCAGGCTTTGTTGTTTATTCATAGAGCACAGGTAGATCATATCTAGCATAATTCTTACATATCCCAAAATTTTCAGAATGGTAGGTTGAGCATTGGCTTCACATTTAAGCCACCAGCTTCATTAACTCCTAACAAGAGGGTCAGCCTATCCTTTGAAGCCAGACATTGACTTTTCCTCTCTAGCTATAAAAGTTCTACATGGCCTAGATGCAAATTTGTTGTTTAATGTCATCATCTTTACCAATCGTATCTAGATCTTAGCTAGATCTTCTGGATAACTTACAGCTTCTTTACCAGGACTTGCTGTTTCACCTTGCACTTTTAGGTTATGGAAATGGCTTTTTGTCTTAAACCTAGTGAAACAACCTCTGCTAACTTCAAACTTTTCTTCTGCAGCATTGTCACTTCTCTCAGCCTTCACAGAATTGAAGAGAGTTAAGGCCTTGCCCTGGATTAGGCTTTAGCTTAAAGGAATGCTATGGCTGGCCTGATCTTTTATTCAGACCACTAAAACTTTCTCCATATCAGCAATAAGATTATTTTGCTTTCTGTCATCTGTGTGTTCAATGGAGTAGCATTTTTAACTTCCTTTTAGAACTTTTCCTTTACAGTCACAACTTTGCTAACTTTCATGAGAGGCTGGCTTTCAGCCTATCTCAGCTTTCAACCTACCTTCCTCAGTAAGCATAATCATTTCTAGCTTTTAATTTAACATGAAAGACAAAAGACTCCTCCTTTCACATGAACACTTAGAAATTGTTGTAGGGTTATTAATTGTCCTAATTTCAATTGTTGTGCCTCAGAGAATAAGGAGGCCTATGGAGAGGGAGAGATGAGGGAATGGCTTGTCAGTGGAACAGTCCAAACAGACACATTTATTAAGTTAGCCTTCTTATATTGGTGTGATTTGTGGTGCCGAAAAACAATGACAATAGTAACATCAAGATCATGATCACTGATCACAGATCACTATAATAGACATAATTATCATGAAAAAGCTTGAAATGCTGCTAGTGTTACCAAAATGTGACAAAGAGATACAAAGTGGGTGCATACTGTTGAAAAAATGGCACTTACAGACTTGCTTGATGCACGGTTGCTGTCAGGCCTCTGAGCCCAAGCCAAGCTATCGCATCCCCTGTGACTTGCATGTATACATCCAGATGGCCTGAAGTAACTGCAGATCCACAAAAGAAGTAAAAATAGCCTTAAATGATGACATTCCACCATTGTGATTTGTTCCTGCCCCACCCTAACTGATCAATGTACTTTGTAATCTCCCCCATCCTTAAGAAGGTACTTTGTAATCTCCCCCACCCTTAAGAAGGTTCTTTGTAATTCTCCCCACCCTTGAGAATGTACTTTGTGAGATACACCCCTGCCCACAAAACATTGCTCTTAACTTCACTGCCTATCCCAAAACCTATAAGAACTAATGATAATCCACCACCCTTTGCTGACTCTCTTTTCAGACTCAGCCCGCCTGCACCCAGGTGATTAAAAGCTTTTATTGCTCACACAAAGCCTGTTTGGTGGTCTCTTCACAGGGTCGCGCATGAAAGTTGCCACAAGCCAATTTGTAAAAAACGCATTAGCTGTGAAGAACAATAAAATGAGACATAATAAAATGAGGTATGCCCGTATTTTTAAGTAACCTCAGCAACTGGAACAGTTACAGTGTTCCTGGCATAGTGGTAGGTTGTCCTTCTATTGATGGTCATTGTAACACCTTGATTCATGTCTTCTTAGCTTAAAAGAATATGAATGAGAGACACAAAAGAAAGGAGATGCAACATAATTTATTGCAAAAGAGAAAGAATACTTTGAAAGTTAAGTGCAGAATAGATAGTGCACCCTTAGAAAGAGGATTCAGGGTGGGCTTAAGTATGAGACAGCCAAGACTGGCACTAGGGAGACTCCCTTTATGGGAGTCTTAAATAATTATTCATAAGGGGGTGGGAAGAGGCATTCCTCGTAAGCATGTTCTGGGTGGTCTTCTGGGTGCACCTGCACAGTAACTGCACATGCTTGTTCATATCTCGTATGTCTCATTTGCATCTTAAATCTCCACCTGTGACAGACTTGTACAATTACTACTTGAGACCCTCACTATGACAGTTACTACTGTTACTACTTGAGACCATCATCATGAGACTGAAAGAAGGGATGAATGCAGAAATGAAAACTTAAGACAAAAGAAACTCTTTTAAAGGAAGGGGAACCGGGGAAGAAGAAGAGAGCTCCCTGCTTCTAGTGAGCAAAGGCAGCCACTGAGCTTCCACAGCCCTTCCTATGTATTGGGTAACAACAGCAGGGAGGAGGAGGTAATGATTGGTCAGCTGCTTAATTAATCACAGGTTCATATTATTACTAACAGGCTTCAGATTTACCTGATCACAAGCAACACTGAACTTGGGGCATGAATGCCCTCAGCATTCCTTCTGGGTGGCAGATGCAGTTTGTCTGTTTGCCAACATTCTGCTTTTATGAGAACAGTTTGCTGTTTGCTCATATAGCCTCCAGTGGTATACTGAGTTGATCATGACTCTCACTCTTTCGGCCTGTAACATCCACCCAAGAGTGTGTTTTTTACTATTAAAATGAGCAAAGGGTCAGTTTGAGGACAGGTGAAATGAAAGTGTGCATGCTGTTTATGGTGGAAATTCCCTACTGAAGATAGCTTTGTTTGAATGAACTTAACAACACTGCAAATGCTGAGGCTTATTGAGTTGATTGTGTGGTAAGCACTGTTGCTGTGTCCCAAGGATGTCGTCGCTTCCTTGACAACCTATGCTGCCTCACTTCTGTACTTCTTACTTTTTGAGACTCAGTATCCTCAATGGTGTAATGAGGATATTATACCTCAGAGATAGCTAGTTATGAGGACCAAACCTACAAAAGCAATGAAAGGTATTTAGCAAATTTTCAAGAATTTTTATCACTAGAAAAAAATATTAGCTTTACCACAATCCAAATCCATCAACTCTTTACCTTGTATCAGTGTTTCTGGGCTGTTTTCGCTGATACCACTCAACTCTCCAATTCTCAAACACCAACTAGGTGTTCAACATTCAATTCAATTCTGAGACTATCTCCCTGAAGTAACCAATTCCACAAATGAAACAGCTCCATTCCACAAGCCTGTCCCCACTTCGGACACTAGTCACAAGTCCCAGGCCACCTGTATTGCTGACCAGCCAGATATAAATCAGAAGTTTCCACAAACCCCTCTTCAGTTTCCATATTTGCTAGAGGGCTCACATAACTTAGTGTAACACTTTACTTACATGTACTGGTTTATGATAAAGGATACAACTCAGCAGTAGCCAAATGAAAGGGATGCATGGGGTGAGCTATGGGTGTGAGGGGCTGCACAGTTTCCATGCCCTCCCTGGGTGCACCACCCTCCCAGTACTCTATGTGTTCACCAACCTGAATGCTCTCCAAACATCTTTGGTCAGGGGTTTATACAACCCTATCTCCAGACCCATTCTGCTCCCAGAAGTAAGGGTGCAGGGCTGAAACTTCCTACCTTCTAATCATATCCTTAGTCTTTTAAGTGCCCAGCCTCCATCCTGAGACTATTTAGGTGCCCCACCCTAAGTCACCTCATTAGCATAATCCCAGGAGTGATTAAAAAGAGGCTCTTTATGAATAACAAAAGTACACTCCTATCAGGAAATTCCAAGGGTTTTAACCTCTCAGTGCCAGGACCTGAGAAGAAAGACCAAACATAGTTCTTATGATACCACAGTGTTTACTCTATTATAGGGCTTCAAGAATGGAACATGTGGCAGATAAATTCTGAAGCTGGTGAAAGATGTGGAAATGCAGTTTTGATGCAAGGAAAATGATGTCAGCTTTCTACCAAAAGTTTTTGTTTTTTTTTTTTAATTATCTTTATGGAGCAGTCTGAGTGCCTGTACGTTCAGTGCGGATGTGTTGCTGCCTTTAGAAGTGCAAGGGCAACTGTAGTTTCCATTTCTAGCAAATTGTAAATTTGTAGACTATTCTGCAGAGTGAGCCATCAAAGGGTTGGGGTTCCAGGATTCTGAAGCAGGCATTTTGAGCAACATGAATGCTTGAATGAGCTTCTCCTCTGGGTCTCCCCCTACCATTCTCCCACTTCCAAATAGAGACCCTCTTGCTGGCCTAGCTAAGGTCAGGCATCTACGCCAAAATCAATCAGCTAAGGCCAGGAATGCAGAGACAAATTCTTAGCAATTTATCATTCCTATACACTAAGAGTCTAATAATTCTGGAGAATGGGACAATATTTAGGCCCAACAGGTACTATATGTGGTGATTACTATGGCTTCTAAAAAAATTAAATAATTGAACAAATTAATTTTATTAGAATAAATTAATATTACTTGGGAAGTTGATAAAATAAGAATTGAAGTTGCGTATGCTTTATAAATATTCATGTGTGGGGTGTGAGTGTGTGTGCTCACATGTGTGTGTAAGTGTGTTTCAATCACTGTAAAGTGATAGTACCTATTAGAATTTTAGGTTACAAGTAAATGCACACTATGATTGACTTGATTCATGTCAGTGTAATTTCCTTGCAGATAGCTTCCATTTGTCAGAAATTAATGGGAACAGAATGTGCTATTGTGGATGATGAGTTTCCAAAGATAGCTTTTATGCCACTTGTCCAGCTGGACACCCCACCTTGGCCCTGTTGGGTTTATTACTGTTCATTCAGACGTTTGAAAATCTCTTGAAAATTCTCCTTCATACCAAATGGAACCAGCACTTTCAAATGGATTTTATTTGACTTCTTATTAAACCATTATACACTAGAAAGAGTTTTCTTCCCAGAAGGGTTTCTGCATTAGAACTTATCAAGCCTCTATATAGTTCAATTCCTGATTAGCAATTTGTCCCCCTAAGAGCTTTAAAGATACACCTTTATATATCTGTAATTTCATCCCTTTCCCATTTTTCTTTTATCGTCACATTCAAATGTGTTTTACTCTTATCTTAGATCTGTCACTCAGCATATGTCAACTTCGAGAGTGCTGGACTATAGCAGTAACTGTCAGTAATGTTTCAGACAAAAGAAAGAGAAAAAAAAAGTCAGAATGCATGCATCAGATCTCAAAAAGCTGTCTGCTCTGATAAATAGCATATCCTAGTATGTTCTTCTAAATTATTTCCATCAGACAATCAAATGACAATCTATATTCTTGCCTGGGAGAAGAAAAGACATTTTCTTTGACTATATGTTATCAAATACCATGTCTAATCTATCCATATCATCTATCCATATCATATTTTCCTTTTAATGTTTCTAAAGCTTTTATTTAAGGCTTTTTTATTTCCAGTTTATGCGCCCTAAACCTCATAACCTCAGCCCCACATTTTCTCTGTGAATTCTTTCTTACAGTCCCCGCTTTCTGTCTGATATAGCCACCCCTCCACCCCACTTTATTTCACTCTCTGGTCAGACCTCGATTACTGTCCTTGTCACATTTCTTTGAAGGTTCTGATCATGCAAATGGCTCCAAAAGTCAACTGCAAGCCCTCCATGGCAGACTACAACTTGTCATGTGCACTAGGGGTCTGCTGCATATAAAAATATTACTATTCAGTGACTATTCACAGATACTTGCCTGCTAAATTGATAGCTCGTGGGCAAATAGATGGGTAGATGAATGGATACATGAATAATTGGGTTGCTGTCTGTAAGCATATGGGTGCTTTGTAAAAGTTTGTTGAATTGAATTGATCTCTACAAAATAAGTTAGAGGAAAATAAAACTTTTTAGAAAGATTACCTGTTAGTGGATTTGAAAAAGTAAAATAGGGGAGCTAAAAATAATAATGCACAAATTTAGCAGCTAAAACATAAATGAGAGAGTTCGGAGATATCTACATCTGTTTTAGCAGAAAAGAAATTGAATTTTTGCTCATGTAGAGTAACCAAAAGAATAAAATTTTCCTCCTTCAATGATCACTTTTAAAGGAAAGCCTAAGAAATGTGGGCTCAAATCATATTTGATATATTAATTGATAGGTTTTTTGTTTTGTTTTGTTTTGTGTTTTAATTTTTGTTTTATAACATTCTTGTAGTAGATTTGGAGTCAAAAAAACCTTGGGTAGAAGTTCTGACTCAACTACTAACTAAAGGTGTGACTAAAATTGTGTTGTATACAAGCATTGAACAATACAATGCTTATTTAGTGCCTTCCACATGGCAGAAAACAGACTAAATCATCGACTCTCACAGCCATCTGATGAAGCATGCATTTTTCCACCTTACAGATGATAAAATTAAAACAGAGAATAGTTAGAAAAATTGCCCAAGGTTACAAAGCTACTGTATTAGTTTTCTATTGCTGCTATAATGAATTACCGTAAACTCAGTGGCTTAAAACAATGAAAATGTATTATCTTAGTTCTGGACACAAAAAGGCTGCAGTCAGTTTCCATGGGCTTAAGTCAAGATGCTGGCATGGCTGGTTCCTTCTGGAGACTCAACCAGAGAGCTAGTCTCCTTGCCTCTTCCAGCTCTGGAGGCTGCTGCAGGCCTTTGCTCCTTCTTTGCATCTCTCCAGCCTCTTGCTTCTATCGCACATCTCCTACTTTCTCTTCTGTGTCAAATCTTCCCATTTCCTTCTTATAATGATCATATTTCGGGCCACCTTGATAATCCAGAATAAACTCCCTATCTCGAAATTTTTAATTTAATAACATCGAATTACATTTCCTTACATTTTTGTCATGTAAGGAAACATTCACATGTTCCTATAGTTAGGATCTGGATATATTTGGAGGACACTATTCAGCGACCCAGCTACTAAGTGCTGGAGCTGGGATTCAATTATAGGCATTTGGGTGCATAGCTGGTCATAATTCTAGTATGCCATGCTGCCTCTCAATAGTGGGGTATATACAGCAATAATTGCAAGAAAGAAGATGCTACTCAATCTTGCCTAATACAAGCAGGATAAAGTGAACCCCAAGGACAACGATGCAAGAGAACCTCAGGAAGGGTCTAAGCCCATTTATGGGAAAGCTTTAGGAGATATACTTCTGGCTTTCTCTGAATGTTTTAACTATCCTTTTTCTCTCTGTACTCACCTTTCTCTTATCTTTGCAGTCTACTTTGTGGGAAAGTATCACAATGCAGTTTTATGTGCTTCATTTCTAGCCACACATAAAACGCAATTTTGCCCTCTTTCCCCTGTCTTGTAAGTGACCACTTAGTCTACTCAAGTATGGCAGCGGCCTGGATGTTATAGTATAAATATGGTTTCTGGGTGAAGTAGGATGGTAGCTTAATCCAATTATCCAAAAAAAAAAAAAATTTGTTTAAGGGTTGAGGCTTTGAAAGCTGAGCAGCATTCCAAAGTAAAAAAAAATCTGTGAAAGTTCCCTGAAGGTAGGGATTATATACTTTGTTTTGAAATTCAGGAGAAATGTGACAGTATCTATTTAATCTAGCTCTACAAGAAATAACAGTAAAATTATGAAACAGCAGTTATCAAAAAGTAAAAGAGAGTCCCCAGGAGATTTTGGATGGTAACTCCCAAAATATGTGTGTTAGGTTCCTCCCTCCCTCCCTCCCTCCCTCCTTCTTTCTCTTTTCATTTCTTTCATTCTTTTATTTTCTTTCCTTTCTTCATTTATTCTTTATTTCTTTGTTCTTTTGCTTTTTTATTTGTTCATCTATTACCTCACTGAGGAAAAATAAAATGTCATGAAACTGCAAAAGGGGTCCTGAGGCTCTGTCCAGCAACTTTCATGATGGTTTCAGGTGCTCCGTCTGGGAGCTGTGGGGTCAGCTGAGTATACAGCTGAGGATGGGTGTCATCCAAGAAAAGGCAGCTCTGATTACATAAAAAGTTAGAATCAGGGCATGTATTCATGTCTTGAGATAGGTTAGAGAATTATCATGCGAAGCATTGGTAGAATAAGATCAAATGCTTTGGGATGGAGTCCTTGAATAAGACTCTTAACCTATGCATTCATAGTGACTGAGACTGCAAGCATTTAAAAGCATAGGATTGTGTAGGACAGTTTCTAAATGATATCTATTAAAATGTTGATAATAATAAGAATAAAGCAAAGCAGAACAAAACAACTATCACTGTCATGAATGGTAGTCATTGAGTGCTACTTATTTAGTTCAAAGATATTCCTAAGAATTCTGTGTATTAAACAAACCAAGATGTTCATAGAACTCACAACATAGATGCTTCATGGCAAGAAGAATTAGAATGCAAATTACCTAGGATTGTATTATTCAAAAAAGGGCAGTAGAGTCTGGTAAAAATGTACAAATTCTGGAGTCATACTTTGAATCTTTTTTCTCTTACTGCCTAGCTATATGGCTTTGGGAAAGATATTTCGCTTTTTTGAACATCCACTTTGAAGTCAGTAGGCACTCAACAAAAATGCCTTTATTTCTCCTTTATCCTCTGTCATAATCACTTTTTACATGGACTCCATACTCATACCACTCTGAACAATGGCCCACGTCAACCACCTGCCCTCTATGGGCTGATCTAAAGTTGTCCTTAATACATATTGCTCAAAAAAAGCAAGTTGAGTAAATATCAAATGCTTAATGCAAATCTCTGCATTATCCACATATTCTGAAAGACATTGACCCACGTATTAGTCTGTTCTTACACTGCTAATAAAGACACATCTGAGACTGAGTAATATATAAAGGAAAGAAATTTAGTTGACTCACAGTTCAGCATGGCTGGGGAGGCCGCAGGAAACTTATAATCATGGTAGAAGGTGAAGCAAGCACGTCCTTCTTCACATGGTGGCAGCAAGGAGGAGTGCCAAGAAAAAGGGGGAAAGGCACCCTATAAAACCATCAGATCTCATGAGAACTCACTCACTATCATGAGAACAGCAGCATGGAGGTAACTGCCCCCATGATTCAATTACCTCCCACTGGGTCCCTCTCATGGCATGTAGGGATTATGGAAACTACAATTCAAGATGAGATTTAGGTGGGGACACAGCAAAACTTCAAACTATCTGCAGGAAGTATGGAACTTTAACAAATCTAAATTTTAGATAGAGTTTCTGCATCATAGAAGAAAAGGAAAGGTAACTCATTGGCTGAGACTTAATACAAGCCTTCGCAGGCAGCTCAGGCCATGACTATAAAGAAATTACGGTACTTGGAGTTACCCAGGAGGTGACTTGGAGGTACCCCATAATGAGACAGAAGAATTATTAGAGGGAATCTGTTTTTAATGAGTTTATTGGTTAGGAACAAGGGAGTTTGAAATCACAGGAGACTCAGTGTGGACACAAGCAGGTGTGAGTAGAAGGAATAGCCACTGGCATGGAAGAAACAAAGGAAATATATAAATAATGTCTTTCAACAACCCTTGCAGGATTGCAGAAACACAGACACTTAGCAGGTTTTGATTGTATTATAAAAAGCATAGAGTATTTTCCATAGTTAATGAGCTGGGTTCAAATTTTTAATAAGATTGCTGGGATATCTAAAACCAGTATATAGTAAATAATATTTTATTGGGTAAATGTATTTACATAATAATAATGCATTCCATTTACTTATTATATATTATTTACCTTTGTTACTTTATAAAGATAAATTTGTATACATTAGAAAATAAAAAAAGATAGGCAGAGAAAATATATTAAAAAACAGAGAGACAATAGCATTGACAAGTAAATCTCGAATATAAAATTGACAAGAGAAGCAAGGAAACCATTAAAAATTCCAGAAGCTCTAGTTAACCTGATACATATAAGGAGAGAAAATGCAAACATACGCCATTTGAAATGGAAAGGGCAGGGAGATTGGGTATCGAAGATACTGGGGAAATAAAAGTATTTTTTAAAAGAACTTCACAGGACTAACATATTCGAATATCTAGATGAATGAATACTTTTCTAAGAAAATAGTATTCTAATGAATACTAAAATAGACACCATAGGAGATAGAAAACCTAAGCAATTGACAAAATTGAGAGGTTGTCAAAGATCTATAACCAGCTGTGTGCTAGATCTGGTTGGCGTTGGTTTGTTAAGCAGATCGTGCACATCTCTTTCCACCTCTAAGTTCCATGGCATCCTCTTAGTAAGCCTGGTATCAGCCAAGGTGAAAGCTTTACACTGTGGAAGTCAGTACATACAACAAATCAGGGATTCCCCACTCCTGCTGACAGCCAGTGATTAAACATTTACCGGCACATCACTAATTGTAGCTCTGAAAAATGCCAGAGACAGATGAATTCATTCAAATTTTTAAAGACAAGTCATTCTGTAATTTGAAAAATGTTCTATAGGGGAGAAAAATAGTTTCAGAAGCACTGCCCTGTTAACAAAACAAATCAAATGCAGAAAGCTTTAGACCGATCTTTCTCTTGCATATTTATGCAAAAGAAAAAAAAACACAAGTAAAATAAAAGCAAAGGCAGTTCTCCAGTTTAGTATACACTGATGCTACAGCCTCCTAGAAGGCAAGGGTGGTTCTGTAGTAGGAACTCCATTAATTCAATATATAATATTAAAAGGTCAGTTGAGGAAATATGAGCTCTGTCCTCAGGTAGCTTAGGTGAACAGATAATCAATTAAAAAGTAGCATAATTAAAGAGAAAAAAATATATGCTAACCGATTAGGATAAACATGAAAGATATTCTGAACTCCACTTACTATTGATTCAGCTGCATATATATATAATATATATATATAATATATATATGAATATACATGAATAATAAGCATAGCATATATAACAAACATAAACGTAAGTGTAGAAGCCTCCCTTTGTTTCAGTGTGAGGCAATATTTAATCCATATCTTAGAATATTTTCATTAACTTAAGCTTTAAGCAATTATAATGAAAGAAGAACAAAAAGACAAAGAAATAGCAGGAAAGTGGAGATGAAGAACAAGTAGGAAAAACAAAAAAGGAAGGAGGGAGAAAAAACAAAGGTAGAGAGAGAAAGTGGAAAAGAAAAAGAAAGAGAAGGAAGGAAAAAGAAGACAGGTGGAAGGAAGGAAAGGAGGAAGGAAGGAAGAAAAGGAGGAAGAGAGAGAGGAAGAAAGGGAGGAGGGAAGGAAGGAAAGGCAGGAGGGAGGGAGGAAGAAAGGGAGAGAATGGGAGGGAAGGAGGGAGGGAGAACAGTGTTGAGGCTTTTTTTTTTTTCCTACTTCCTAGTTAAAAAGCTCCTTAAGGAACAGAATCAGTTTTGATTCCTTGGAAAGCATCATCTCCTTCCAATCCAGATAGATCCATTAAAACACAAAAATTCTGACTCAGCCCAGGTTCCACCGGTAAGGAGACAGTTAATGAAAAAGGAGAATGGAGGCAGCAGCAGCACTGAGGTTTGTGGTGGAGGCTGCTGGTGGGGTGGCTAACTCCTTGCCAAGTCAATCAAGGCCACCAGGGTCACAAGTGCCTGAGCTCACTAGCCAGTGGAATGTGCCCCTGTTCTTCTGAATGCAGCTAGTAATTGTCCTGGAGAGGTCTGGAGAAGGAAAAGGGGCAGGGCTCTTGAAAATAGCTTAGCATCTCTGGACTGGACAAAGCCTCCCATGGGCCTAGAAACCAAAGTATAATAAATAACCTTTTTCTTAAGCCGAAGAAGTCCAAACCAAAGGAGGAATAAGAAAAGAGAGGGAGATAATTGTCTCCAGATTTTTGTTTATTTCACTCATTTTACAGGAAAGGCACTAGCAATTTTGGCTACCATGTCCAGACAATACTAGATGTTTTACATGTATGAGTCTGACATCTCTAGGATATGTGATCATTATAGGAGGAAAGAGGGGAGAAGGAGAAGCAGAAGTGGGGGTGGTAGTGATAGTTATAGTAGTGGCAGTATAGCAATAGTACTGGTGATGGTAATAGGTCAAATTATGGTTGCGGTTATTAGAAATCATTCATTCAAACCTATTTAGAGTAAATATCCCCAGGCACTAGGTAATAAAAACAAGTGTGATAAATCTGTAGTTTGTGTATAAGGCAGAGAAGAAAGACTAAAAAGTTACTTGGGAAGATCTTAAATGATCAAAAGATTCTGAGAGGAAAAAACTCCTGGAAAATTGGCGAGAGAAGAAAAACAGAGAAGCAACAAGAAAGAAAATTATATGACCTTTTAAATTGTGGACGTTGTCTAGGTGTTTGTTATGCACGGAATTGTGTCCTTCCAGAATTCATATGTTGAAGCTGTAACCCCTAGTATGTTAGAACCTGACTGTATTTGGGGAGATGATTAAGTTAAAATGAGGCTTTAAGGTGAGCCCTAATCCAGTAAAACTAGTATCCTTATAAAAAGAGGAGATTAGAGCATCCAAAGATGCCAGGGATGCATGCTCAAAGAAAGAAAGACCGTGTGAGGATTCAGCGTGACAGCGGCCATCCGCCCACTCTTTCTCAGAAACAGAGAGGTCTCAAAAGAAACCAAACCTGTCAGCACCTCCATCTTGAACTTCTAGCCTTCAAAACTCTAAGAAAATAAGTTTCTGCTATTTAAGCCACTCAGTCAGTGGTATTTTGTTATAGCGGCCCTAAACTAATATAGTGCTCAAAATTAAATTTTTTGCATAAAGAGGGAAAGAGCCAGGGAGAGATGGAAGGAAAGAAAATGAAAAGGAAGGAAAAAAAAAGGAAAAAAAAAAGTGGAGGGAGAAAATCTGGTGTAACCTTACCTTATTAAGATAGCAAATTATAATTTACTCTCAGCTACCTTATATCATTTCAAAAGCAGATATTTCAGAATGTGGCCATGGCCAAGTTTCAAAATTTGGAGAGGAAGAAGCACGTTCTTTCTAGTATGTGCTTATTTTAGAGGTTTAAATTAAAGCAATTTTTCATTCTTACATTCCTGTCTTCTTACATAAAGGATTATTTAAACACTGCAGAACTTATAAGAAGTCAAGGCCTACCTTGTTGATGCACATGTATTCACTTCCTTCTACATTTATCCAAATGTTCATACACAGTCTCACGCACGGAGGATGTTGCTAAATACATGAATAATCCTCGGGATTAGGATGCTGACTGCTTAATAAAACCTGAATGATTTAGCAATTTTCCCATTTACCTTCCTATCTATTTCAGCTCAGTTTTCAGAGGGGGAAAATACTTACGATTGTAATATTAGTTGTTAGTTTAAAAAGTTACCACTTGCAAAATCTTTAAAGAGTTTTAAAAATCATTAAAGCATGAACACATTGGTTACTCATTTGCTGAGCATTTGGAAGGCAGATTAGGAAACATAAAGATGCCACGATGATGAAAGTTGAATAATAGTTTGCTAAGTCCAAAGCATCATCCAAACCATGCCTTTAAGGGTCCTTCACTCCCCAGCTCATTGCTCTGGAGAACTATGCAATAAGAATGGAGTCAATGAGACAGAAATAGAGGCAAGAAAAGTAAATAGGTGCTACATCAAAATGGAGTTGCAAGGGGACATTTCTGCCTGCCAGAATCCAACCCATCCTTCAAGATCCAAATAAAGGGAAGAAGCGTGGCTCTACCAATTACCAGTCTTGTTGTCAGCTTTTCCTGGACCCTCTGCCTCTGGGGTGAGTTTCTTTTCTGCTGTTGCCAATGGGAATTCAGGCCATGCTGATTTCAAACTTTTTTTTTCCTCTGCTGCTTTCTGAAACACTTTCTTCTTCAGGTATTCGTGACATCCTCAGTTCCCAGACCACAGCAGTGAATGGTTTTGGAATCAGTGACTCCCATTATCTCTATCCCAAAGCAGAGAAATGAAACCCTGGATCCTCATGCCAACACAGATTTATATACCGGAGCCACTGTGACTTCTCAGTGTTCATGGCCCTCTATATTGCCAGTATTCAAAGGAAACCAGAAAAGAGGGAAGCCAAAGCCCCGAGCCTATGCTTGGGCCTTGCTCTGGATGTTGAGGAAAGGAGTTAGGCACAGACGACCAGTCCAGGATGGACCCTTGGGAACACACATTTTTGTGATAAAATGAAACTTGTATGGTATGACTTCAATTTAGGGGTCAAAATATAGGAGAGAGAGAGCAACAGGGACAAACTGCTTCTGATGCTAGAGGAGGGACAGAGATCTTCCTGCTGTGATTAGGGACTTCTTGGAAGAGAGGAGTCATTGAAGCTGATCCTTGATCTCATTTAGACTTAAGTGAGGGCTGGTGAAGAATGATTTATCAGTTGGGATGAAAATCTTGGACACCAACTGTAGGTCATACCTATACTGGAATTAAAGGAACTAGAGGCCATAATACTAAACTTCTTTTTAAAACCATCATCAGTCATTTTAAGCATTTACTGTGTATTTACTCTAGTCCTCACAATAACCCTAGGAAATAGTATTATCTCCATATTTTTAAAATTTATATAAATTTAAGGAAGTACAAGTGCAATTTTGCTACATGGATGTATGGAGTACTGGTGATGTCTGGGCTTTTAGTGTAACTGTCTTCCAAATAGTGTACATTGTATCTATTGGGTAACTTTTCATACCTCATTCCCCTCCCACCCTTCTAAGTTTCCAGGGTCTATTATTCCACACTTTATGTCCATGCATACACACTATTTATCTTCTGCTTGTAAGTGTGAACATGCAGTATTTGACTTTCTGTTTCTGAATTGTTTTACTTAAGTATTATCTAATTTAAGAGACAAATGAAGGTTACACAGCTATTCAGTCTCTATTTCTGCCCTTTGAACTAATATGTGCATGTACTGAGATGCAGCACAATTAATGTCATGATGAAGTGATATATAAGATTCTGAGGGAACACAGAGAAGGTCCTCCCTATCTCTACGTAAGAGAGCAGTCACAAAGGAGACAGGCCTTCACCAAAAAGTAATAATGAAGCACTAAGGGAAGAAGGCATATTCTAATCAGGGAGACATGCCAACGTTGGCATGAACACAGAATGTAGATATTAGACCAAACTGTGGAGACATACAAGGTCCGTCACAAAGGGATTTCTATGCCAGGTTACAATTTGGCCTTAATTCTGAAGGCAATAGGAGTAAACAAGTTAACAGAGAATGGCCCTGGTTATGTTTTTCCTTCCTAAAAATCACTTTGACTACAGTGTACAGACTGGATGAGAGGAGTTGAGACAAGCAGCAGGAGATACTTAGGAAGCTCTTACAGGACTTCATGCAAGGGGTGCACAAGGTCAATGGGATGGAGATAAGGGGAGAGACTTTAGAGATGTTTAAGAAGTTAAAGGGGCTAAGCACAGTGGCTCACTCCTATAATCTCAGCGCTTTGAAGGGGCTGAGGTGGTAGCATCACTTGAGTCCGGGAATTTGAGATCAGCCTGGGCAACACAGTGAGACTCCATCTCTACAAAAGATAATAAAATTAGCCAGGTGTGGCAGTGCACACACCTGTGGTCCCAACTACTCAGGAGGTTGAGGTGGGAGGATAGCTTGATCCTGGGATGTTGAGGCTGCAGTGAACTATGGTCACGCCACAGTATTCCAACTTCGGTGAGTGAGACTCTGTCTCAAAATAAGAAAAAAAGAAGTTAAATGGTCAGGACTCAATAAATACCTAGATGGTTGGAGTAGAAAAAGGGATTAAGTTTATGATGACTCATGACACTAAGGCATCTGGCTGTGAAGACCAGTTAGATAAAAGAATCATCAACCATATTAGGAAATTCCACTGATAATGGTGATAATTATAGACTCTTAATGAGTCTCATTGTCTGTAGTCTTTTTCTTCTTCAGTTCATTCTTCATAATATTTAATTTAGCACATTATTTTTGGTAATGCTACAATCGTCAAAACAATCAAAGTCTACTCTTTTCTTTAAAACTTGGCATAGAGAGAGGGAGAAAGGATAAAATGAAGTAATGAAGGAAGGAAGGAAGGAAAGGAAGAGAGGGAGGGAGGGAAGGAAGGAAGGAAAGAGGGAGGGAAGGAAGGAAAGAAGGAATAAAGGAAGGGAGGGAGGGAGAGAGAAGAGAAAAAAGAAATGTTCAATTCCAATTTAAAGCAAGAGATTGAGGCTTCTTACTTCAGTCTAGGTTTTACTGATACTTGAGGTTTAATAGTAAAAATAATATCAATCTCTAGTTATTGGGTCGTTACTGTGAACCAAGAATAATATTAGACATTTTTTAATTAGTATTTAATAATATTAATAATAGTCCTCTTAAGAATCAGTTTATTATGTAATCATCCCATTTTCCAGATGAGGAATCATTTTTCAGATGAGGAAACTAAGAGTAAAAGGGGTTAAGTA